>NC_082724.1:61984262-62285762 GCF_030144855.1 Hypanus sabinus | reverse complement strand
CTGTTGACTGTGGTGAACTACATATACCTGTCTGGACACGCCCCCTGCTGACTGTGGTGAACTACATATACCTGTCTGGACATGCCCCCTGCTGACTGTGGTGAACTACATATACCTGTCTGGACACGCCCCCTGTTGACTGTGGTGAACTACATATACCTGTCTGGACACGCCCCCTGCTGACTGTGGTGAACTACATATACCTGTCTGGACATGCCCCCTGCTGACTGTGGTGAACTACATATACCTGTCTGGACACGCCCCCTGCTGACTGTGGTGAACTACATATACCTGTCTGGACATGCCCCCTGCTGACTGTGGTGAACTACATATACCTGTCTGGACACGCCCCCCCCTGCTGACTGTGGTGAACTACATATACCTGTCTGGACATGCCCCCTGCTGACTGTGGTGAACTACATATACCTGTCTGGACACGCCCCCTGCTGACTGTGGTGAACTACATATACCTGTCTGGACATGCCCCCTGCTGACTGTGGTGAACTACATATACCTGTCTGGACACGCCCCCTGCTGACTGTGGTGAACTACATATACCTGTCTGGACATGCCCCCTGCTGACTGTGGTGAACTACATATACCTGTCTGGACATGCCCCCTGCTGACTGTGGTGAACTACATATACCTGTCTGGACACGCCCCCTGTTGACTGTGGTGAACTACATATACCTCTCTGGACATGCCCCCCGCTGACTGTGGTGAACTACATATACCTGTCTGGACATGCCCCCCCGCTGACTGTGGTGAACTACATATACCTGTCTGGACATGCCCCCTGCTGACTGTGGTGAACTACATATACCTGTCTGGACACGCCCCCTGTTGACTGTGGTGAACTACATATACCTGTCTGGACACGCCCCCTGCTGACTGTGGTGAACTACATATACCTGTCTGGACATGCCCCCTGCTGACTGTGGTGAACTACATATACCTGTCTGGACACGCCCCCCCCCCCCCCGCTGACTGTGGTGAACTACATATACCTGTCTGGACATGCCCCCCCCCCGCTGACTGTGGTGAACTACATATACCTGTCTGGTCATGCCCCGTGCTGACTGTGGTGAAGTACATATACCTGTCTGGACACGCCCCCTGCTGACTGTGGTGAACTACATATACCTGTCTGGACACGCCCCCCCCCTGCTGACTGTGGTGAACTACATATACCTGTCTGGACACGCCCCCCGCTGACTGTGGTGAACTACATATACCTGTCTGGTCATGCCCCGTGCTGACTGTGGTGAAGTACATATACCTGTCTGGACACGCCCCCTGCTGACTGTGGTGAACTACATATACCTGTCTGGACACGCCCCCCCCCTGCTGACTGTGGTGAACTACATATACCTGTCTGGACATGCCCCCTGCTGACTGTGGTGAACTACATATACCTGTCTGGACATGCCCCCTGCTGACTGTGGTGAACTACATATACCTGTCTGGACACGCCCCCCCCCCGCTGACTGTGGTGAACTACATATACCTGTCTGGACATGCCCCCTGCTGACTGTGGTGAACTACATATACCTGTCTGGACATGCCCCCTCCGCTGACTGTGGTGAACTACATATACCTGTCTGGACACGCCCCCCCCCCCCCCGCTGACTGCTCCTGTGGCTCCTCCCACAGACCCCCGTATAAAGCCGATCAAGGCCTGAGCCCGGCCTCTCAGTCTCCAGGATGTAGTATGGTGGTCACTCACTGCTTGTTCCTTCTTCCAGTCAATAAAAGCCGATATCTCGCCTTCACATCTCAGAGTGAGTTATTGATGGTGCATCAGTCTCTTCCAGTGAATCTGAGGAGGATATTTCACAGTGCCTCTGGAGTGACAGATTCTGAGGTCAGAGAAGGTCTTGGATTACGGCAGGTGCTGCCCCCTGTGTTTTCCTCAGGGAGTGAGGCAGTGAGAACCTCACACATCAAGCCTCTGGGGGGATCAAGTCTGCACTATGACTGGAGGGGAGGGGAGGGGCTCTTCTGTAGCCATGGAGCAGCTGCTAAGGTAGAACCCTGAGGAAATTTTCCCTGTGACAAGGAGAGCAAGCGCCCTCTGGAATCACCACAGTCAGATGTGTCTCCTTCGTTGGAGGTTACAGCAGCTCTGAGATCTCCTGGACTATCCCCTTCCAGATGTGGATAACAAGGTGGTGAATTTATGATGGAAGCTGCTAAATCACAGCATGTTTCTGATGGTATTGAGAAGATTTGCTTATAAGACTAGAAGGCATGGTGCAGCATTGGGCCGTTTGGCTCATTGACTCTGCTCCATCATTCCTTCGCAGCTGATTTATTATCCCTCTCAACCCAATTCTCCTGACTTATCTCCATAATCTTTGGCAACCTTACTAATCAAGTATCTATCAACCTTTGCTTTAAATGTACCCAATGACTTGACCTCCACAGCTGTTCCACAGACTCACCACCCTCTGGCTAAAGAAATTCCTTCTCATCTCTGTTTTAAAAGGATGTGCATCTATTCTGAGGCTGTGTCCTCTGATCCAAGAATACCACACTATAAGAAACATCCTCTCCACATCCACTCTGTCTAGGCCTTTCAATATTCAACTGGTCTCAATGAGATCACCCCTCATTCTTCCCAACTCCAGCGAGTATAGGCCCAGGTCCATCACACACTCCTCTTATGTTAACCCTTTCATTAATGGCATCATTTTTGTAAATCTTCTCTGGGCCCTCTGCAATGCCGTCGCATCCCTTCTAAGGGGCCCAAATTTGCCCACGAAACTCCAAGTGCAGCCTGACCAGTGCCTTACAAAGCCTCAGCATTACAGCCTTATATTCTAATCCTCTTGAAATGAATGCTAACATTGCATTTGCCTTCCTTATCACCAACTCAATGTAAAAGTTAACCTTTAGGGAATCCTGCACGAGGACTCCCAAGTCCCTTTGCAACACTGATTTCTGAATTTTCTCCCAGTTTAGAAAATAGTCTACACCTTTAGTTCTTCTATCAAAGTGCATGACCATACACTTATCCTCACTGTACTCCATCTGTTACTTCTTTAGTTATTCTCTTATTCTGTCTAGGTCCCTCTACAGACTCCCCAGCTTCCTCAGTACTACTTGCCCCTCCACCTATCTTTGTCTCCTCTGTAAACTTGGCCACAAAGCCATCAATGCTTTGGAGTGCACAGAAGCTCAGAGAAAACAGTGAGAGGAGTGCACTTACTCACAAATCCCACCCCATCCACCCCTTCAAACAGCCCGATGCCGGAAGAGTCTGCAGGTCCCTGATTGGCCTCATCAGCACCTCAAAACCCATGGACTAGGAGTGGCAGAAAGTTGTCCTCGATCCCAAGAGACTGACACAGCAGAAAGGTATATGGGATGTGATAATAGAGATACAAATTATTACAGATGCTGGAAATTGGAGCTGCAGGAACTCAGCAAATGAGGTAACATCTGTGGAAGAAGGCAGATAATCGACACCTCTGGTTGAGACAGTTTAGTAGAGATGAATACTGAGGAAAGACCCTGGAGGAGAACATGGTTGTAGAGCAGAAGAGCCACCAGAAATCCCAAAGAGAGGGAGGGTCTTACAGAATTCCCGTCGATGAAAGGTTCCATCGTCTTCAGTGCCTTTGTTGCCTCCACTTGTTGCCTTCCAACCCCTGTCACTATTTGCACCATTCCCTCCTCCATCTGTCTGTCACCCCTAACAGGTCCATCTGCTTGCCCCACCCCTTCCCTTCATCTCATCTCCTCTTTATCATTAACCAGGTGAAAGGTCTCGACCCCAAATGTCAGCTGTCCATTTCCCTCCTCGGAAATTCCTCCAGTACCTTATATTTTGCGACATACGATCATTACTGATAGTACCTAACACATTGGAACTCCATTTCAATCAGATGCTGACTATATCATAAGACAATGGTAGATATGTTGATTTAAGATTAGTTTTATTGCCACACTTGCGTCAAAACATACAATAAAATGCATCATTTGCATCAAATCAAATCAAATCAGCGAGGATTGTGCTGAGAGCAGTCAGCAAGTGTGGCCATGTTTCTGGTGCCAACATATCATGCCCACAGCTCATGAACCCTGACGTGCATCTCTGGCACGTGGGGGAAACCAGAACACCCATGCAGTCACGGAGGGAACGGACGAACTCCTTGGTGGGAGTAGAACTCCAATCTTGCAGCTGGTGCTATGAAGTGTTGTGCTGACTTCTATGCTTCAAAGCTGCACCCTCCCCCAACATAGTCAGTAAATAACTAAAGAAACAATATTACTTCAAAAAATATAAATAAACGGAAAACATTGACTCTAAGAAATCGCAAATATTAAAACAATGTGAGGTAAAATAGAAGAAAATGAGCAACACAACTTCCCTTTTCCTTTTAATCCTGTGGCAGGAATTCTTTCCAAATGAATGGGAATTCCAGTCCTGTTCCTGGTCAGACCTGACTTTGGATCTGGGAGATGAATATCTAAGGGTAATGCCAAGGAATCTCACCACAGCAAGGCACAGCTGGCATCCAGATATAGAGCAGTGCGTCATCTGGACCGACATCTGTCACTTAGGATCCGTGGAACTCAAAGACTGGGAGCTGCTGTTCCCTGTGGAGCCTCCAGTCACAGCTGGATCGACTGGTCCAAGTATCACAACAAAGTATTGGCACCATTATATTGTGGTATGGGTAGGTCATCACAGAACAGAACACTACAGCATTGTACAGGCCCTACAACCCACCTGCTCTAAGATCAATTCCCTGCTGTATAGCTCTCCATTTTCCTATCATCCATGTGCTTATCTAAGTTTCTTAAATGCCCCTAATGTATCTGCCTCTACTATCACCCCTGGCAGGGTATTCCACACACTCTCTGATATCCCCTATTCTTTCTGCCAATCACCTGAAAATTTTGCCCCTTGTTATTGGCCATTCCCATCCTGTGAAAAATCTCTGGCTATCCATTCTTGTACACTTCTATCAAGTCCCTTCTCATCCTCCTTCACTCCAAAGACAAACGCCCTAGCTCTCTCAATCGACGCGCTCTCTAATCCAGGCAGCATCCTGCTGACCCTCCTTGGCACTCACTTTACAGCTTGCATGTCCTCCTAGAACGAGGCTGAACTGAGAACTGAGCAAGATATTCCGGATGTGGTGTAACCAGGGTTTTACAGAGCTGCAACATTTCCTCAAGCCTCTTGAATCAATCTCCCAACTAATGAAGGCCAACACCCCATACGTCTTCTTAACAACCCTACCAACCTGCAGGAACAGCTTGGTGATTATAAAGACCACAGTGAGAGAAGAAAGAAGTTAAGCAGAAGAACTGGAAGCAACAGAAGAGCTTGGTCAGCATGATGCTGAAGGGCTGCTGTGAAATGTGATCACACTGACATTAGGGCATCAGTGGGGAAAGCTAGCTGAGACACCACTGTCTCTGACACCCAAATGCTGTGTACCAGAGACAGGTTCCAACTGAAATCAGATTCATTTTTTATACTGTATAACACATACACATCGAAACGTACAGTGAAGTGTGTTGTTCGTGTTAGCATCCAACACGCCTTGGGATATGCTGGGGGAGGCCTGCAAATGTTATGACACATTCGGGCACAAACATCAAATGCCCACAAAACAGAGCAACAATCAACAAAACAACAGCAGCAAAAGGTGCTGTACCCACCCCACCGACACAGGCACACGCACTCCCAGGACTGGCCGTCTCTGAACTCCAGACTTCCCAGGTAGACTCACAGTGGGCTCAGAGCAGTGAACACAGTGGACGGGTGGCAAGTCTAAACTTAGATTATTCAGTGCGTTGGGGGGACCCGCCGCAGACTGAGAGACCGCTTCGCCGAACACTGGCACTCGGTCCTCCAGCAGTGGCGGGATCTCCCTGTGGCCACACACTTCAATTCCACAGACCACTCCCACTCCAACATGTCTGACCATGGCCTCCTCTACCGTCAAGATGAGGCCACACGCAGGTCGATGGAGCAATACCTTATCTCCCGCCTCAGTAGCCTCCTTCCTGCCGGCATGAACATCCAACTCACAGACCTCCATTGATACCCCTGCCCCCCCCCCCTTACCCTATCCTTATCTATAATTTTAGTCTGGTTCTCCTTCTCTCTGTTTTCCCCCCTATCTAAATGGAGTCAAGTTAGGAAAAGGGGAAGTACAATGAGATCTAGGTGTTCTTGTACATCAGTCAATGAAAGCAAGCATGCAGGTACAGCAGGCAGTGAAGAAAGCTAATGGCATGCTGGCCTTTATAACAAGAGGAATTGAGTATAGGAGTAAAGAGGTCCTTCTGCAGCTGTACAGGGCCCCGGTGAGACCCCACCTGGAGTATTGTGTGCAGTTTTCGTCTCCAAATTTGAGGAAGGACATTCTTGCTATTGAGGGAGTGCAGCGTAGGTTCATAAGGTTAATTCCTGGAATGGCGGGACTGTCATATGTTGAAAGATTGGAGCGACTGGGCTTGTATACACTGGAATTTAGAAGGATGAGAGGGGATCTGATTGAAACATATAAGATTATTAAGGGATTCGACACGCTGGAGGCAGGAAGCATGTTCCCGCTGATGGGTGAGTCCAGAACTAGAGGCCACAGTTTAAGAATAAGGGGTAGGCCATTTAGAACAGACATGCGGAAAAACTTTTTCACCCAGAGAGTGGTGGATATGTGGAATGCTCTGCCCCAGAAGGCAGTGGAGGCCAGGTCTCTGGATGCATTCAAGAGAGAGTTAGATAGGGCTCTTATAGATAGCGGGGCCAAGGGATATGGGGAGAGGGCAGGAACGGGGTACTGATTGTGTATGATCAGCCATGATCACAGTGAATGGCGGTGCTGGCTAGAAGGGCCGAATGGCCTACTCCTGCACCTACTGTCTATTGTTTATTGTCAATAAAGTGATTGTGGAAACAAGCAGGATTTTGAAATGAACAGAAGAAACTAATCCCTACTGTACACGAGATAAAAGCTGACTAGCTGTATACCTGGCTGCTACACCAAAACAATGTCTAGAAATTTTACAAAGGAATAAAGAAAAAGATACCTCATGAGCTGATTGACAAGAATAACTGCACAGAATGACAACTCCAGTCCTCTGATTCACCATATCAAACAACAGCCAGCCTCATCTAGAGCCGGTAATATCGGAAATAAATCAGTGCATTTTGGAAGTTGTGCATCCAACGAGAAAAGCTTTGTAACTAAAGAGATATTGAAGTTTTGGTACTACATAGTGAATCTTTGAACTGTTTGAACTGACTGTGACTAATAATGAAATTGAGTTAATAGACAGTGTCATTTTCTGGTGTGATTTGTCATGTGCTGCATTTAATCAGGGTTAATTGGCCACAACAATTTTGACCACACTATTACTCAAAGTTGATAAGTCCACACTGATAGTATCATTCTGTGAGCATTGTATTAGAGTGCCAATAATGTTTGTTATTAACATTATACAGATCATATCATTACAATAACATATCATATTTGATCATTTTACTAATCATGCCGTAACCCTTTCAGTTTTGATGAGGGTCTCCAGTGAAATATTAACTCTGCTTTGCTGTGCTGCTCCAAAGAGCACTATATGAGGTCATTTTTACCCATGGCCATTAGGCTCTATGAGTCAGTCTATAGCCAGGGAAGTGATGACCCTCCCCCCCGTTAGGCTGGTTGAGGTAATTTATTTTTTATTCTTTCTTACTTCCCTTCTAACATTTGTATATCTGTGCACTTGCAATGCCACTGTGACACTGCAATTTCCTTCAGGATCAATAAAGTATCTATCTATCTCTCCACAGGTACTGCCTGACCTGCCGGACGTTTCCAGTATTTTCTATTTTAGTTTCAGATTTCCAAAGTCTGCAGTTCTTTCCTGTTGTAACGTTGTAACACAGCCGTGAAAGGAGGGACTGAACAACCAAAAGACCCAGCCACGAACCACAACCTCCATTTACTCATGCCCAAACTGCACCAGGATATGCGGATCCAGGATCGGCCTTGGCAGCCCACGAGTAGCCAAAACCCGCATGGAGAACATTGTACTCGATTCAACTACACACGTGATTCCTTTTACTGTAACACTAAGATCAAAATAAATGTTATATTGGCCTCATTCCAATCTCAGCTCATCGTGTTTCACAATGGGAATGATTACCTTTTGAAATAATAGAGATTGTATTGTGTCATTTTGGTCCATTTTGATTATAGTATATGACATTATAAGGTAAAATTAAACTGTTACTGAGACTGACAATATTGATGAACCCTACTGATTTTTTAATATTCTGTTGATTGCTTGGTTATACTATACTGATTACTCTGTTCCACCTCACTCGTTGAACTGATCAAATGTTATCATCACACAGATTGTTTAGTAACATTATGTTGATTGTATTTACCGTTTGCCACAGTGAAACAGTATCAGTAGAGTGGTGTCTCAGCATTTCACAGGACACCCATTGATGTACTATCAATAACTCCAAAAGACTGGGAGTAGAGTAAATACTGAAGGGCTTTTATTAGCAGTAAAGCGGAGCACGTCCATGCTGGATGACTGCCCTGGACTGTGGGAGGAGCAGTGACACAATCACCTTTATCCAGGGCTCTGTGGGAGGAGCCACAGGAGCAGTCAGCAGACAGATATGCATGGTTTACCACTCCCATCCAACAAACTTTGCTAGCAAGCCACAAAAAGGGACGAGGTAAGAGGAAAAAGAAGTCACGTGAGGACCTTAAGAAATAGGAGCAGAATTAGGCCGTTCGGCCCATCGAATCTACTCCGCTATTGCATCATGGCTGATTTATTATCCGTCTCGGCCTCATTCTCCTGCCTTCAAAGTTCAAAGTAAAATTTATTATCAGAGTACATGCACGACACCACATACAACCCTGAGAATCTTTTTCCTGCAGGCATACTCTGCAAATCAATAGAACAGCAACTGTAAACAGGATCAGTGAGAGAGCAAGAGCATAGAAGACCACAAACTGTGCAAATGCAAATATAAATAAACAGCAATAGATAACGAGAGCATGAAATAACAAGATAAAGAGTCCTTAGAGTGAGATCAGTGGTTGTGGGAACACCAGAAATAGAATGAGTGTAGCTATCCCCTTTTGTTCATGAGCTTGATGGTTGCGGGGTTGTAACTGCTTTTGAACCTGCTTGTGCGAGTCCTGAGGCTCTTGTACCTTTTACCTGATGGCAGCAGTGAGAAACAAGCATGGTCTGGGTGGTGAGGATCTTTGATGATGAATACTGCTTTTCTGCAGCAATGTTTCATTTAGATGTGCTCATTGGTTGAGAGGGCTTTACCCATGATGTATTAGCCAAATCCATTACCTTTTGTAGGATTTTCCACTCAAAGGCGTCGGTGTTTCCGTACCAGGCTGTAATGCAAACAGTGAGCACACTTTGCACTGCACGGCTATAGAAGTTTGCCAAGGCTATGACGACATGCCGAATCTCTGCAGACTCCTGAGGAAGTAGAGGCACTGTTGTGCTTTCTTTGCAATTACATTTATAAGATGGGTCCAGGACTGGTCCTCTGAGATAGTGGCACTCAGGAATTTAAAATTACTGACCATGGCCATCTCTGATCCTTCGATAATGACTGGCTCATGGACCAGTGGTTTCTCTCTCCTGAAGTTCCTTGGTCTTGCTGACAAGGAGTGAGAGGTCGTTGTTATGACACCACTCAGGGTGTGCCCTCTTCTCACTGTTACCATCAGGAAGGAGGTACAGAAGCCTGAAGGCACACACTCAGCAATTCAAGGAACAGCTTCTTCCCCTCTGCCGTACGATTCCTAAATGGACATTGAACCATGAACACTACCTCACTTTATTTATATATGCACACACACATATATATATAATATAAATATAAAATTTGTTTCTGCACTATTTTCAATCTATTCAATATACATATACATACTTACTGTAATGTATTTATTTCTGTATTTATCATGTATTGCTTTGTCCTGCTGCTAAGTTATTTCACGACACATTCCAGTGATAATAAGCCTGATTCTGATTCTCAGCCAAGTTTTCAATCTCTCTCCTGTATTCTGATTCATCACCACCTTGAAATGGCCCACAACAGTGGTGTCATCTTTAAAAACCCTAAAGAAAGCTTCCAGCTTGGGTGATTTTTGGGGAAGTGTTTAACTCCCAGCCTAGCTTTGTACACACGTATTGCAAGGGCGGAAGACTTGCATCCCAGAGGCTGTACAGCTGGAAACAGTCACAAAGATTTAAAGAGACAATGCCATTAAGTTTGAATACAATATATTGACCATATGGTTAGATTATTTTGATTGTACTGCTAAACTGAATTAATGTTATTTTAATTCTATAGTAAACATTGATCACATTGTAAGACTATATCAATTGCGTTGTTAATCTAGACTGCATCGTTACAGTGTAACGATTAAATAGTTGTAAAAATAATGAAACATTCAGCAAGTCAGGCATCATCTGTGGAAAACAAAACAGTGATTGCCTTAGGTAACTTACCTGTGAAAGTCATTGTGGCTGTTTGCACAGACCTGCACTCAGAATGTGTGAAGTTGAACGGTACCCTGGACCCTGAGTGGCCACAGGGGGGAAGAGGAAGCAGCTGCTGAACTAGCCAACTAGCCTTCACCGCCACAGTTCCAGGATTCCCGTGTCGGAGATCGTGGATTGTCACCAGTTTAAAGAGGAGCTCCTGTCAGCTCCTTCCATGTTATAGGGAGTCCAACAAGGAAATAAACAGGAACATAGGGCAGCAGAGGTTCACCACCTCCTTCTTCAACCTGATCCTTCATGAAAAATTCGTTTGTATTTTCATCATTGTAATTTGTAAGGGAAATTTTTAATGGCTACTTTTTCCATTACTTTGTCTTTAAGTATCCTTGCATTATGAGATAAATTGATCAGATCTTGATACCAAGGGTCCTCATCTCATATTTTCCTGATACTCTTGACTAAATGTTCATGGTTTCAATTCACCGGCACTTTTCAGAAATGAATCTCCTAACTTAGGATGTGTTTTATTACAAAGGAGAAGAAGGACTTTCAGCCCACTGAGTCTATGCTGCCAGTTCACAGAGCAGTTGATTGAGTGAACTCGGCCTTTTCTCCTTGAAGCAACGGAGGATGAGAGGTGACCTGATAGAGGTGGACAAGATGATGAGAGGCATTGATCCTGTGGATAGTCAGAGGCTTTTTCCAGGGCTGAAATGGCTGACATGAAAGGATATAGTTTTAAGGTGCTAGGAAGTAGGTACAGAGATGTCAGGGGTAGGATTTTCGGGCAGAGAGTGGTGAGTGTGTGGAATGGGCTGCTTGTGACGATGGTGGAGGCAGATACAATAGGGTCTTTTAAGAGACCCCTGAATAGGTACATGGAACTTAGAAAAATAGAGTGTTATGGGTAACCCAAAGTAATTTCTAAAGAAAGTACATGATTGTATCAGCATTGTGGGCCAAAGGGCCTGTATTGTGCTGTAGGGGTGTGTGTGGAGTATTTGCTCACAGGGTGTGTGTGAAGCGTCGAGTGCAGTAGTGTCGTAGTGCCTGTAGCTAGTGCATGTAGCATGATGCATGGTGCTCTCTGCTTACAGCTATTGCCGCTGGCTAGCCTTCTCAACAGAGGGTATAAAGAGGAGCCTCCTCCCGCCAGTCCAGAGCCTCTCCACCACCAAGACTCCTGCAGTGCCTCCTCGGGGCCACGCACAAAAACTGGGTATCTTACGGATAAACTACAGGGGATCTCAGAGCAGCAGTGGGACCCAACGATGTGGCGTGCAGGCCCACCACTGTGTGGATACGCCCTGGCAGCCATCAACCACTGTCCCAGCTATGGGTATGTAGCCCCACTGCCTTGTGGTAAGTCTGTTGAGACAAGGCTGAGGGAGCACACCCTGACAGAAAAGCAATGCGCTGGCGACGTACAATAGGCGGGCCTTAACGGACCAAGGACCCGGCAGCCTCCTGCAGCCAAGACGTGGGACCGGTTGTCCTCGGATCTCCCTCGCCACCAGGATTTACCTCATCATGGTGAAGATAGTGATACTGGGGCTGGTGAACCCTCGTGGCACTTTAATATCTTCCTTGTGCAGGTCTCCACCTCTGACCACGGTGAACAATACCTGGACCTTACATGTGGTTGAAGTCTGTTGGCAATGGATGACTGGCAATGGTAGCAGGTACGAATGGACTGGGAGCGCCTAGTCAGAACCCTGCACGGCAGTGGCACAGGGTATTTGGTCACCAGCAGCTGGGACTGAGGGGCAGCTGTTTCCGACAGACCCCTGTGCCACTGAGCAGCCCTACTTAGGGACAGCACTGCTCACCCCAATTGGGGAAGGGCCTAGAAAAGGTGGCCGAAAAATTGCCCTTTCAATCACTCACCTGGATAAGTTAATGAGCCTATCGGGCTATTCCACTACTGTGGTTGAAATAAGAAACAATACAACCTCAAACTGGCAACATGGAATGTAAAAACTCTCCTGGGCTCGTATGGCATCTCTGACAGACCTCACCGGAGAACAGCTGCTGAGCTGAGGTGGTACAACATCAACATTGCTGCCCTGAGTGAGACCAGGCTCCTGGATGGAGGCTCTTTAACAGAGGAAGGGATGGGTTACACCTTCTTCTGGAAAGGTTCCCCCTCCCCAGGTGGACAACATCTCCACGGAGTAGGATTGGCCATCAAGAACACCTTTCTACCAAGTCTCACAGAAACACCTGTTGGTAATAGTGAAAGACTAATGACCCTCCGTATCCCCCAGCAAAGAAACGTTATGCCACGCTTCTCAGTGCCTATACACCAACTTGCCATCTGAGAATGAGGCCAAGGAATGCTGTTATCAGACATCGGGTGAAGCTCTTTGCCGGATCCCTAAGAATGATAAGATCCTGCCGCTTGGGGACTTCAACACTAGGGTGGGACAGAACAACAGGATTTGGAGTAGGGTGCTAGGTAGACATGGTATTCCAAATGGCTTGAGGCTGCTTACTCTTTGCTCTGAACATAACCAACACCATCTTCCAGCAGGAGGCAAAATATGAGACCTCGTGGATGCACCGTCGCTCTAAACATTGGCACATGATCGACTTCATCATTGTGAGACGTGGTGACATCAAGGATGTTCTCATCACCCGTGCCACGAGAGGCGCTGAGTACTGGACTGACCACCGTATGATTGTGGCCAAGCTCCATATGAAAGTGTGTCCACCCTTGCGGCTGCAAAAACCCAATAAAAAGCAGCTATATTGCAACCACCTGAGAAACACAGAAGCAAGAAGTGAGTTTTGACGCATCCTGGCTGAGAAACTAAGGGAGCCGGAACCTTGTCTGAGATCAGAAAATACCGTGGAACAACAGTGGACCTATATCAGCTCTGCGTTCTTTGAGGCAGCAGCCCAATCCACCGGCCAGAAGAGCAGAAACCACCAAGACTGGTTTGATGATAACTCAGATGCCATTCACAACTTGCTTAAGGACATGCACAAAGCACACCGGGCAACTTTAGACAACCCTTCATCCATCAGCATCAGACAGCATTGGCAGGCAGCTCGGAGGAAAGTGTAAAAGTCAATATGGGCCATACTAAATGAGTGGTGGACTGAAAAGGCACATGAAATCCAGTCCTTTGCCGATAACAATGACATGCATAATTTTTACAATGCTGTCAAAACCATCTTCGGCCCAATAAACCGATGCGTTACTCCTCTGAAAACAGCAGATGGTCTAACACTTCTGAAGAATCAGAATACCATTCTGCTGAGGTGGGCCGAGCATTTTAACACCCTGCTTAATCAGGATTCTGACGCAGACCCCATCATCCTGGACGAACTGCCTGAACTTCCTCGTATCCATGACCTCAGTCTACCACCAACCTTCCAGGAGGTTCTATCAGCTGTCCATTCCCTTAAGAACAATAAGTCCGCTGGCACTGACAATATCCCTGCCGAGTTACTGAAGAATGGAGGGTACATGTGTATGCACACTCTCTACCAGTACATGACCAAGGCCAGGACTGATGAGAACATCCCATAGCAATGGAGAAATGCAAACATCGTTGTAGTTTATAAGAACAAGGGTGACAAGGCCGTCTGCGGCAATAGTAGGGACATCTCACTCCTTTCTGTTGCTGGAAAGGTCCAGGCTAACGTGATGCTTCAGAGGCTCATCAGCAACATCACCCAGTCAATGCTGCCTGAATCGCAGTGTGGATTTAGGAAGAACAGGAGCTCGATCAACATGATCTTCACAGCCCGGCAGCTTCAGGAAAAGTGCCGGGAGCAACATCAGAACCTGTTTATGGCCTTTGTCAACCTCTCCAAAGTATTCAACACTGTGCAAAGGGAGCTCTTATGGGATGTCCTCCTCAGGTTTGGCTGTCCTGATAAATCTGTTAACATCCTCCGCCAGTTCCACAATGGGATGACTGCTCGGGTGACCATAGGAGGACAAGAGTCCGAGCCCTTCCTTGTACACACAGGGGTGAGGCAGAGGTGTGTGCTAGCGACAGTGCTCTTTAACGTCTTCCTCTTCTGTGTTAGCAAGCTTCTCCACAACGAGACAGCAGTGGTGAGGCAGTGGACGTCAGAGTAGATGGCAACCTCTTTGACATCAGGAGGATCCACGCAACCACCAAACTCCATAGAGAGCGGGTCCTGGAGCTGCAGTTTGCAGATGACCGTGCTCTTGCGGCCCATATTCCGGAGCATCTTCAGACTGTCCTTGCTGTGGCGGTGAGACCCGTACAGCAGGATGGGGCTGACTGTCAATACCACCAAGACAGAAGCGGTTTGCCAATGGAGTACCAGTGTCCCACCCACCCTACCTGCCTTCACTGTTGGTGATGAAAAGCTGTCAGTAGAGCCATCTCTCAAATATCTGGGGAGCATTCTCTCTGAGGATAGCGGCATTGACAACGACATCCAGAGCCGCATTAAACTGGCATCAGCTGCCTTTGGGAGACTCTGGCATAGAGTCTTTCAGAACAGGAGCCTTCGTCCCTCCAGAAAGGTCGCTGTATACCAAGCGGTCTGTGTCACCACCCTCCTTTATGGCTGTATGGCTCCTTTATACCTCCTTTATGTAGGTTACCCTACAGCCATCACATCAAGTCCTTGAGCACTTCCACATAAGCTGCCTTCAGCGCATCCTGGGGTGCTTGCTGTGAGCGGGTGCCTCACACTGAAATGCTTGTAAAGACCAACTGCAGAAGTATTGAGGCCATGATCACCCAGCGTCAGCTGTAGTGGGAGGGGCACGTGATAAGGATGCCCCCATGTCGGCTACCCCGCAGAGTGTTACGTGGCCAGCTACATCATGGTCGGCGCTCAGCTGGAGGGCTGAAGAGGCGCTATAATGATCAGATGAAGAATGCTTTAAGGAAGTGCAAGATCAGACCTGAGGACCAGGAGGATGTTGCTGTTGACCGTAACACTTGGCGACGGCTGTGTAGGGACGGGGTTCGTATTCTGGAGATGGAAAGAACAACCAGAAGAGAAATGCAGCCATGGTTGCCATCACTACCACCACTATCACATATACATGTCCCACCTACAATAGAACTTGTGGGTGCAGGATAGGACTGTATAGTCATCAAAGATCTCACCGTTAAAGGAGTGGATGTCGTCATTGGATTCTGATGGACAACCAAAGAAGAAGAGGTTTTCTATGTTTCTAGAATCAGAATCAGGTTTAATATCACTGACATGTATCATGAAAGGCGTTAACTTAGCAGTAGCAGTACAATGCAATACATATTATAGCAACATCATCACTTTTCATTCCCTCATTTACTTCCCTGGAACCTGTTCTCCCTCAAGAACTCGACAACTCAGGTTCTCACGATCACATGTATTTATTGTTACAAGACACTCCTAACCACGCCATCTTCCAAGATTTAAACGCTCTAACTCTCTGGAATACAGATAGCTGGTGTGACCTCTTTAAGGGCTTAGGATGTTAAGTGGCTTTCTCTAGCGTTTGTTTTATGCTCAGTTTTGCAAGCCCGTTTGAGGCTGTATCTCAATCCCAGCCTCGATACTCCAGTGTTTGAGTCCAAGCCAACCTTGTCAAGGACTCTTGTCATCCTCATGTTCTCCGTGTATGTGATTTTTTTTCATTTGAACAACTTGTCTTTTTTTACACATTAGTCATTTGCCAGTCTTTGTTTACATATATTTCATAAATTCTATTGTATTTCTTTATTTTCATGTGAATGCCTGCACGAAAATGAACTTAAAGGTAGTGTATGGTGATACATCTATCCTTTGATAGTAAGCTTACCTTGACTTTGACTTGATTGTGACCTGATTCAATGGGGAAGCAACAATTTCGACAGACAGACAGACGTACTTTATTGATCCCGAGGGAAGTTGGGTTTTGTTACAGTCGCACCAACCAAGAATAGTGAAGAAATATAGCAATATAAAACCATAAATAACTAAATAATAATACGTTAATCATGCCAAGTGGAATTAAGTCCAGGACCAGCCTATTGGCTCAGGGTGTCCGACACTCCGAGGGAGGAGTTGTAAAGTTTGATGGCCGCAGGCAGGAATGACTTCCTCAGTGTTGCATCTTGGTGGAATGAGTCTCTGGCTGAATGTAATCCTGTGCCTAACCAGTACATTATGGAGTGGATGGGCGTCATTGTCCAAGATGGCATGCAACTTGGACAGCATCCTCTTTTCAGACACCACCGTCAGAGAGTCCAGTTCCACCCCCACAACATCACTGGCCTTACGAATGAGTTTGTTGATTCTGTTGGTGTCTGCTACTCTCAGCCTGCTGCCCCAGCACACAACAGCAAACATGATAGCACTGGTCACCACAGCCTCATAGAACATCCTCAGCATCGTCTGACGGATGTTAAAGGACCTCAGTCTCCTCAGGAAGTAGAGACGACTCTGACCCTTCTTGTAGACAGCCTCAGTGTTCTTTGACCAGTCCAGTTTATTGTCAATTCGTATCCCCAGGTATTTGTAATCCTCCGCCATGTCCACACTGACCCCTTGGATGGAAACAGGGGTCACCGGTGCCTTAGCCCTCCTCAGGTCAACCACCAGCTCCTTAGTCTTTTTTACATTAAGCTACAGATGATTCTGCTCGCACCATGTGAGAAAGTTTCCCACCGTAGCCTTGTACTCAGCCTCATCTCCCTTGCTGATGCATCCAGCTATGGCAGAGTCATCAGAAAACTTCTGAAGATGGCAAGACTCTGTGTTGTAACTGAAGTCCGAGGAGTAGATGGTGAAGAGAAAGGGAGACAGGACAGTCCCCGTGGAGCCCCAGTGCTGCTGACCACTCTGTCTGACACACAGTGTTGCAAGCGCACGTACTGTGGTCTGCCAGTCAGATAATTAATAATCCATGACACCAGGGAAGCATCCACCTGCATCGCTGTCAGCTTCTCACCCAGCAGAGCAGGGCGGATGGTGTTGAACACACTGGAGACGTCAAAAAACATGACCTTCACAGTGCTCGCTGGCTTGTCCAGGTGGGCGTAGACTCCTGTAAATAATTTCAATAAAGGAATAACTAGGACAACAAACTCTGTAATGCATAGACATGCAAGAACTCTGAAGTTACTGACCTTTGACCTGGTTCCATCACCCTATCACATCTCAGGCCCAAGCAACATCTCTCTTAAATGTAATCTGCATGAAGTAACCTCACAGCCTCAAATGTGCTCACTGAAGAAAGCAGGAAATGTTCGACTTTGTCCTGGCAAAGGTAATCACTTGCAAGCAAGCTTTCTGCAGTTTAAAGATCAGTCACCGATCCATATAAAATCATTATTTCATGTTATAGAGTAATTTTACATTAAATTTTCTTTCCATCTCTTCTAACTTTCTCTCCTTTCATCATTCACTATTTTTATGCTGTCTGGTTTGTATGGTAACATAATTACATATTAATTTAACTATTTAGAATTTGAATTCCTGGTACTCACCTTCCTCACTAGCAATTCTTCAGTTTGTTTGGTTAGAGAGACAGACAATTGTTAGACTCTTCAAATCAGAGCTCAGACCACCTGTAGGGGGTGCCTTATGTTGATCGTACTGCAACAGTTCACTGACTATATTGTAATGATCTACTGAAATCACCATATTAAAACAATGAACATGTAAATCCATGTTACTATTGCAATAGGACTTAATTGAATTAAATAATACAAACTGTAAAAACATAAAATTCCTATCAGTTAGATTTCAGAGACCTTTCCCTGCCCAAGTTCACTGGGGTCATGCAAGTTGGGAAATCGAGGCCCAAAGGTCAAACCCATGATCATAGAGTCCTGGGATTGATACCCAGATGCCAGCAAAGTTTGGTGGGTAAAGCCTAAGGCTAAAGTCCAGAGTTCAGCGAATCTGGAGGTAGAAGCCTGGAAGGTCAAAGCCCCTGGCTCAGCTTGTTTGGAGGCCAGAGGTATGATGTCTGTGAATGTGAGAGTCTGGGGCCTAGGACTGGAGGCAGACTGCCCTCGGGCTAGAGGTGTGTGTGTGTGTGTGTGTGTGTGTGTGCGTGTGTCTGTGGAAAGGGGCTTGTTTTGACAATAGAACAATAGACAATATGTGCAGAAGTAGACCATTCGGCCCTTTGAGCCTGCACCACCATTTTGAGATCATGGCTGATCATCTACTATTAATACCCGGCTCCTGCCTTGTCCCCATATCCCTTGATTCCCCTATCCATAAGATACCTATCTAGCGCCTTCTTGAAATCATCCAGAGAATTGGCCTCCACTACCTTCCAAGGCAGTGTATTCCAGACCCCCACAACTCTCTGGGAGAAGAAGTTTTTCCTTAACTCTGTCCTAAATGACCTACCCCTTATTCTCAAACCATGCTCTCTGGTACTGGACTCTCCCAGCATCTGGAACATATTTCCTGCCTCTATCTTGTCCAATCCCTTAATAATCTTATATGTTTCAATCAGATCCCCTCTCAATCTCCTTAATTCCAGCGTGTACAAGCCCAGTTTCTCTAACCTCTCTGTGTAAGACAGTCCAGACATCCCAGGAATTAACCTTGTGAATCTACGCTGCACTTCCTCTACAGCCAGGATGTCCTTCCTTAACTCTGGAGACCAAAACTGTACACAATACTCCAGGTGTGGTCTCACCAGGGCTCTGTACAAATGCAAGAGGATTTCCTTGCTCTTGTACTCAATTTCCTTTGTAATAAAGGCCAACATTCCATTAGCCTTCTTCACTGCCTGCTGCACTTGCTCATTCACCTTCAGTGACTGATGAACAAGGACTCCTGGATCTCTTTGTATTTCTCCCTTACCTAACTCTACATCGTTCAGATAATAATCTGCCTTCCTGTTCTTACTCCCAAAGTGGATAACCTCACACTTATTCACATTAAACGTCATCTGCCAAGTATCTGCCCACTCACCCAACCTATCCAAGTCACCCTGAATTCTCCTAACATCCTCATCACATGTCACACTGCCACCCAGCTTAGTATCATCAGCAAATTTGCTGATGTTATTCTCAATGTCTTCATCTAAATCGTTGACGTAAATTGTAAACAGCTGTGGTCCCAATACCGAGCCCTGTGGCACCCCACTAGTCACAACCTGCCATTCCGAGAAACACCCATTCACTGCTACCCTTTGCTTTCTATCTGCCAAACAGTTTTCTATCCATGTCAATGTCTTCTCCCCAATGCCATGAGCTCTGATTTTACCCACCAATCTCCTATGTGGGACCTTATCAAATGCCTTCTGAAAATTGAGGTACACTACATCCACTGGATCTCCCCCTTCTAACTTCCTGGTTACATTCTCGAAAAACTCCAGCAGATTAGTCAAGCATGATTTACCCTTGGTAAATCCATGCTGGCTCAGCCCAATCCTATCACTGCTATCTTGATATGCCACTATTTCAACTTTAATAATGGACTCTAGCATCTTCCCCACCACCGATGTCAGGCTGACAGGTCGATAGTTCTCTGATTTCTCTCTCCCTCCTTTCTTAAAAAGTGGCATAACATTAGTCATTCTCCAATCCTCAGGAACTGATCCTGAATCTAAGGAACATTGGAAAATGATTACCAATGCATCCACAATTTCCAGGGCCACCTCCTTTAGTACCCTAGGATGCAGACCATCTGGACCTGGGGATTTGTCAGCCTTCAGTCCCATCAGTCTACTCATCACCGTTTCCTTCCTAATGTCAATCTGTTTCATTTCCTCTGTTACCCTATGTCCTTGGCCCATCCATACATCTGGGAGATTGCTTGTGTCTTCCTTAGTGAAACAGATCTAAAGTACTCATTAAATTCTCCTGCCATTTCTCTGTTTCCCATAACAATTTCACCCAATTCATTCTTCAAGGGCCCAACATTGTTCTTAACTATCTTCTTTCTCTTCACATACCTAAAAAAGCTTTTGCTATCTTCCTTTATATTCCTGGCTAGCTTGCGTTCGTACCTCATTTTTTCTCCCCGTATTGCCTTTTTAGTTAAATTCTGTTGTTCCTTAAAAACTTCCCAATCATCTGTCCTCCCACTCACCTTAGCTCTGTCATACTTCCTTTTTTTTAATGCTATGCAATCTCTGACTTACTTTGTCAACCACTGTGGCCCCTTTCCCCCTTTTGAATCTTTCCTTCTCCGGGGGATGAACTGATTTTGCACCTTGTGCGTTATTCCCAAGAATACCTGCCATTGCTGTTCCACTGTCTTTTCTGCTAGGATATCCGTCCAGTCAACTTTGGCCAGCTCCTCCCTCATGGCTCCATAGTTTCCCCTGTTCAACTGCAACACTGACACCTCCGAGCTGCCTTTATCCTTCCCAAATTGCAGATAAAAACTTACCATATTATGATCACTACCTCCTAATGGTTCCTTTACTGCAAGATCGCTTATCAAATCCTGTTCATTGCATAACACTAAATCCAGAATAGCCTTGTCCCTGGTCGGCTCTCGTACAAGCTGTTCCAAGAATGCATCCCGTAGGCACTCTACAAACTCCCTATCCTGGGGCCCAACACCAACCTGATTCTCCCAGTTCACCTGCATGTTGAAATCCCCCATAACTACTGCGACATTACCTTTGCCACATGCCAATGTTAACTCCCTATTCAACTTGCACCCAATATCCATGCTACTGTTTGGGGGCCTGTAGACAACACCCATTTGGGTCCTTTTGCCCGTACTGTTCCTCAGTTCTAGCCACACAGACTCTACTTCTCCTGATCCTATCCCCCCTTGCAAAGGACTGAATCTCATTCCTCACCAACAGGGCCACCCCACCCCCTCTGCCCACATTTCTGTCCCTACGATAGCACGTATACCCTTGTACATTCATTTCCCAGGTCTGATCTCCCTGCAGCCATGTCTCCGTTATCCCAACAACATCATAGTTACCCATTCGCAAATGAGCTTCAAGCTCATCCGCCTTATTTCTGACACTTCGTGCATTCAGATATAGAATTTTTAGCCTATTTCTCCTCTCTCTGTTTGAATCGCTGCCTATTGTGCTTAACCCAGCTCCCTGAATTCCCATCGGGCTATACGGCCCTAGAATTTTGTTGTCCTTCCTAAATTTACTTATTCTTTCAACACATTTAACTCCATGTTCCATCAGACCATCCCTCTGTACGTGTGTCCTCCTTATCACTTGTTCCGCCTCACCTTTCTCTACTACACACTTAGTATTCCAGAATCGTGTAGTCCCCAGCTGCCCTTTATTTTTCCTCTCACTATCCTCTCTCACATTCTGGATCCCCGCCCCCTGCAAATTTAGTTTAAACCCCCCCAAGAAGTACTAGCAAACTTCCCTGTAAGAATGTTAGTACCGCTCCAGTTCAGGTGTAAACCGTCCCTTCGGAACAGATCCCACCTTTTGCTGCTGTTGTCTTGCTTTGCTTTCTTTTGTTGTTGCTGTTGATGCCTGTGTCGTTCTGCTTAGTATTGTGGGCGTGCTACGTTGGTGCCAGAATGTGTGGCGACACTTGTGGGCTGTCCTCAGCACTTCCCTGGGTATGCTGGCTCTCACAAATGATGCATTTCACTGTATGTTTCGTTGTACACATGATAAATAGATATAAATCGGCATCATACAATTGTGTAAAACATATTTCAGTATTGGTCAGAACCTGATTCCACAGGTGTGCTACCCAGGTCCATTGGTGATTCACCTACACCACTCCAAGTGCTATGCAAGTTGCAACGCAATAAAGAACGTCCACTCCATTCTACAAAGACAGTTAAATAAGTAAAGATGTGATTTTAAAAAATTCATAATTTTAAAAAGATAATTAGATTTAGATACTGTAACTCCTTTAAACACAATATTAAAGCAAACTTAGTTTGTTCAAAGAAATGTAGTTATCCTTATGCTTACCATTCTCCCTAATAGCCATTCCTCTCTGCTGGGCTCACTGTTCCAGCAGCAACTCAAACCTGAAGCAAATTCAGCATGCTGGCCCCCAGTGTAATGTCGAGACAACTGCAGAGGGCTTAGAGTACATGTGAGGCAATTTCCTAGATCAATATGTTAAAGGAGAAAAAGCCATTTTAGATTTCATTTGGTGGAAAGAGAAAGGATTAATTATTAGAGTACGTAAATTAAATCATTAATAGAGCCGTTTAAAAGGTCAATTCAACATTATGGATCGAAGACCCTGTACTACGCTGTAGTGTTGTATGTTGCCAAGAGACCTTGAGGAGAGAATGACCATTAATAAGTTAGAACTTTACATTAGGTTTGAAGGAGATACATTATTGAAAAGAATAAAATGATTGAGTAGAACTGACATGTACCTGAAGGGAAAATTTTGTTACACACTTCTACAGGAGTTATTTGAGGATATGGTGAGTTTAATAATTAAAGGGAGCCAGTGGCTGTGGTGTATCTGAATCTTTGAGAGACTTCAAAGTTCAAAGTTCATTTATTATCAAAGGATACGTATGTCACCATATACCACACTGAGATGCATTTTCTTGCAGGCATTCACAACAGAACAGTGAAATACAATAGAATCAATAAAAAACTGCACACAAACAAATGGGCCAAAGGAGACAAACTGCAAATATGAATTAAGTAAATAATACTGAAGAAATGAATTGTAGAGTCCTTGAAATTGCGTCCATAGGTTGTGGGATCAGTTCAAAGTTGAGGTGAGTAAAGTTATCCATACAGGTTCAAGAGCCATATTAGAACACGTGGAATTGAGAGCTACTGACCTGGTTGAGAATTAAATTATGGGACTGAAAGCAAATGGTGGGAATGAATAGATCCTTCTCAGGATGACAGGGAAGTAGGGAACATTGTTTGGGTTCCAGCTTTTTACAATCAAAGTCAATGTTCTCATGTTTCCAAGTCTGCTGATCCTAACCCAGGTGAACTGGTGCAGGGGGATGGGCATCAGATTTCCAGATTATTGGAATCTCTCCTGACCTGTACAAAAGGGACGGGTTACACCTGAACACAAATGGGACCGAGAGCCTTGCAGGCAGTTTTGCTACAATTGTTGGGGAGGGTTTAAACTAATTTGGGAGAGGGATGGGATCCAGAGTGATAATGCTGAGGGTGGTGCTGTTGGTATACAAGTAGATGCAGTGAGACTGTCAGGAAGAACAGTCAGGTGACAGGGCAAAATTGGAGACCATGGGACCAGTTGCAGTGTAATGGTGACAAAATTGGGAAGGGTGACAAATATAGGACTGAAGGTGTTATGTTTGAATGCTTGCTTGCAGAATATGGAGTCTTGTAACACGGTTAGAGATTACCAGGTATAATATTGTGGGCATTGCTGAGTCGTGGATGAAAGATTATAGTTGGAAGCTTAACATCCAAGGTTCCACATTGGATAAGCAAGTAGGCAGAGCGGGTGGCATGGCTCTATTCATAAAAATGAAATCAAATCCTTAGAGATGACATAGAATTAGAAGATGTAGGATCCTTGTGGGTAGAGTTAAGAAGATGCAAGGGTAAAAAGATGTTGATGGGAGTTATATAGAGGCCTCTGAAGTAGCCAGGTTATGGGGTACAGGAGATAGGAAAGGCGTGTCAAAAAAAACAATGTTATGATAGTCATGGGGGATTTGAATGTGTAGGTAAATTGGGAAAATTAGGTTGGTTCCAGATCCCAAGGGTGTAGATTTGTAGAATACCTATGAGATGGGTTTTCAGAGCAGCTTGTGGTTGAGGCCACTCGGGGATCAGCTATTCTGGATTGGGTGTCGTGTAATGAACTGGATTTGATAGGGAGCTTAAGATAAAGGTACCCTTAGGAGACAGCGATCATACTGGGGGAAGGAAATGCTGAAATATGAAGGTAAGCTAGCCAATAGCATCAAAGAAGATACCAAAAGATTTTCTCAGATATATAATGTAGAAGAGAGGTGAGAGATGACATCCGACCACTGGAAAATAATGCTTGAGAGGTAGTAATGGGGAATAAGAAAATAGCAGATGAACTGAGAAGGTATTTTACATCAGTCTTCATTGTGGAAGACACTAGCAGTGTGCCGGAAGTTCATGAGTGTCGGGGTCAGAAGTGATTGCAATTGCTATTACTAAGGAGAAGCTGCAAAGTCTGAAGGCAGATAAGTCTCCTGTACCAGATGGACTACACTCAGACTTCTAAAAGAGGTAGCTGTAGAGATTGTGGGGGCATTGGAAATGATCTTTCAAGAATCACTAGATTTTGGCATGGTTGCAGAGGACTGGAAAATTGTAACTGTCATTCCACATTCCAAGAAAGGAGGGAGACAGCAGAAAGGAAATTATAGGCCAGTTAGCCTGACCCCAGGGGTTGGGAAGTTGTTGGAGCTGATTGTTGAGGATGAGGTTTTGGTGTACTTGGATGTACATGATAAAATGGGCTGTTGTCAGCATCGTTTCCTTCAGGGAAAATATTGCCTGACAAGTCTGTTGGAATTCTTTGAGGAAATAACAAGCAAGATAGACAAAGGAGAGTTGGTGGATGTTGTGTACTTGGATTTTTAGAAGACCTTTGACAAGGTGCCACACATGAGGCTGCTTAGCAAAATAAGAGGCCTGGTATTACAGGAAAAATACTAGCATGGATAGAGCATTGGCTGATTGGCAGGAGGCAGAGTGGGAATAAAGTGAGCCTTTTCTCATTTGTTGCTGGTGATTACTGGTGTTCTGTATCGGTCAGGGTTGGAGTGGCTTCTTTTTATGTTGTATTCAGTGATTTGGATGATGGAATTGATGGCTTTGTGGCCAAGTTTGCAGGTGATACGAAGATTGGTGGAGAGGCAGGTAATGTTGAGGAAGCAGCCAGGCTGCAGAAGGATTTGGACAGATTATGAAAATGGGCAAAGAAGTGGCAGAAAGAATCCCATGTCAGGGAGGGTATAGTCATGCTCTTTGGTAGAAGCATAGACTAGTTTCTAAACGGGCAGAAAATTCAAATATCTGAAGTACAAAGGGACTTGGGCGTCCTCATGCAGGATTCCCTAAAGGTTAACTTGCAGGTTGAGTCAGTGACGAAGGCAAATGCAAAGTTGGCATTCATTTTGAGAAGAATAGAATATAAAAACAAGGATGTAATGCTGAGACTTTATAAGGCACTGGTGAGGCCTCACTTGGAGTATTGTGAGCAGTTTTGGCCAACCCTTATCTAAGAAAGGATGTGCTGACTTTGGAGAGGGTTCAAAAGAGGTTCAGGAATCAAAATGATTCCAGGAATGAAAGGCTCATCATATGAGGAGCATTTGATGGCTCCAGGCCTGTACCTACTGGAATTTAGAAGAATAAAGTGGAATCTCATTGAAGCCCATTGAAGGCCTAGTTAGAGTGGAAATGGAGAGGATGTTTCTGTATTGGGGGAGTCTAGGATCAGATGACACAACCTCAGAATAGAGGGATGTCCATTTAAAATGGAGATAAATTCCTTTAGCCAGAGGGTGATGAATCTGTGAATTCCATTGCCATAGGCAGCTGTGGAGGCCAGATCATGGGGTATATTATAGACAATAGACAATAGATAATAGACAATAGGTGCAGAAGTAGACCATTCGGCCCCTCGAGTCTGCACCGCCATTCTGAGATCATGGCTGATCATTCACTATCAATACCCAGTCCCTGCCTTGTCCCCATATCCCTTGATTCCCCTATCCATCAGATTTCTATCTAGCTCCTTCTTGAAAGCATCCAGAGAATTGGCCTCCACCGTCTTCCCAGGCAGTGCATTCCACACCTCCACAACTCTCTGGGAGAAGAAGCTCTTCCTCAACTCTGTTTTAAATAACTGACCTCTTATTCTCAATCCATGCCCTCTGGTACTGGACTCTCCCAACATCTGGAACATATTTCCTGCCTCAATCCTATCAAATCCTTTAATTATCTTAAACGTTTCAATCAGATCCCCTCTCAATCTCCTCAATTCCAGCGTGTACAAGCCCAATCTCTCCAATCTCTCTGCGTAAGACAGCCCTGCCATCCCAGGAATCAACCTAGTGAACCTACGCTGCACTTCCTCAATTGCCAGAATGTCCTTCCTTAAACCTGGAGACCAAAACTGTGCACAATATTCCAAGTGTGGTCTCACCAGGGCCCTGTACAAATGCAAAAGGACATCCTTGCTCTTGTACTCAATTCCCCTTGTAATAAAGGCCAACATTCCATTTGCCCTCTTCACTGCCTGTTGCACTTGCTCATTCACCTTCATTGACTGATGAACTAGGACTCCTAGGTCTCTTTGCACTTCTCCCTTACCTAACTCTACACCATTCAGACAATACTCTGCCCTCTTGTTCCTGCTTCCAAAGTGGATAACTTCACATTTATTCACATTGAATGACATCTGCCAAGTATCTGCCCACTCACCCAGCCTATCCAAGTCTCCCTGTATTCTCCTAACGTCCTCTTTGCATGTCACACTGCCACCCAGTTTAGTATCGTCAGCAAACTTGCTGATATAGTTTTCAATGCCCTCATCTAAACCGTTGACATAAATCGTAAAGAGCTGTGGTCCCAATACAGAGCCCTGTGGTACCCCACTAGTCACCTCCAGCCAGTCCGAGAAACACCCATTCACTGCTACCCTTTGCTTTCTATCTGCCAACCAGTTTTCTATCCATGTTGAAACCCTGCCCCCAATGCCATGAGCTCTGATTTTACTCACCAATCTCCTATGTGGCACCTTATCGAATGCCTTCTGAAAATCTAGGTACACAACATCCACTGGCTTACCCTTGTCTAACATCCTTGTTACACCCTCAAAAAAACCCAAAAGATTAGTCAAGCATGATTTGCCCTTGGTAAATCCATGCTGGCTCGGCCTAATCCTATTACTGCCATCAAGATGTGCCACTATTTCGTCCTTAATAATGGACTCAAGCATTTTCCCCACGACTGACGTTAGGCTAACAGGGCGATAGTTCTCCGTTTTCTCCTTCCCTCCCTTCTTGAAAAGTGGGATAACATTAGCCACTCTCCAATCTTCAGGAACTGATCCTGAATCTAAGGAACATTGGAAAATGATCACCAATGCATCCGCAATTTCCTGAGCCACCTCCTTTAGAACCCTCGGATGCAGACCATCCGGACCCGGGGATTTATTAGCCTTCAGTCCTACCAGTCTACTCATCACAGTTTCTTTCCTGATGTCAATCTGTCTCAATTCCTCTGATATCTTATGAGCCTGGCCCATCCATACATCTGGGAGATTGCTTGTGTCCTCCCTGGTGAAGACAGATCTAAAGAACGCATTAAATTCTGTTGCCATTTCCCTGTTTCCCATAACAATTTCTCCCAATTCATTCTTCAAGGGGCCAACATTGTTCTTAACTATCTTCTTTCTCTTCACATAGCTAAAAAACCTATTCAAGGCATAGGTTGATAGGTTCTTGATTAGACAGGGCATCAAAGGTTACAGCGAGGAGGCAGGAGACTGGGGTGGAGAGGGAAATGGATCAACCATCATGAAATAGTGAAGCAGATACAATGGGCCAAATGGCCTAATTCTGCTCCTGTGTCCTATGGTCTATGTGGAATAGTGAATTTGGAGGAAAGTGTAGAGAACCTTTGGAGACTGTGGATATTCTCCATGAACACGGCAGATGGAATATAATATTCATAAATGTGAGTCACTTTGATTAATATCAAAGGAACACAGAACATTTGTTAAATGTCCACTGGTTAGATGGTATTGATATTTCAGTGACAGTAAGAATAGGTTGATGTAGCAAGTAAATGTGTGGCTGAAGAATTTGTTAAGGGGGCAGAGTTTGTGGATCATTGGGATTTGTTCTGGGGAAGGTTTGACCTGTATAAAAGGGACAGATTACACCCAAACTCGAGACCAATATCCTCACAAGCTAGATCTGCTGGCGTGGGTTTAAACTAGTTTGGCTGAGGGATGAGGGCCAGAATGATATGTCAGAGGCCAGAGCAGTTGGTGTAAAGATAGATGCAACAGGTAGAGAGACAGAGGAAGAATGGGCAGTGCGTGGGGTATGATTGTGCTCAGTTGGATGGGTTGAAATGTGTCTATTTTCATGCAAGAAGTATCAGAAGCAAAGGTGATGAATTTAGAATATGGGTCAATACACAATGTTGTGGCCTTTATGGCACAAGGGCAGGAATGGCTGCTGGATGTCCTGGGGTTTAGATGTTTCAAAGGGGATAGGGAGGGAATTACAAGAGGTGGAGGAGTGGCACTGCTAATCAGGGATAGTATCACAGTTGCAGAAAGGGGGGACATCATGGCAGATTGGCCTACCGAGTCAGTGTGGGTGGAAGTCAGAAACAGGAAAACGGGAGTGATCACCCTATTGGGAGTACGCTATAGACCACTCAGCTGCAACCAAGGAACTGATCGGGGGTAGATTTTGGAAAGGTGCAAAAATAATAAGATTGTTGTCATGAGTGACTTCAACTTCTATGCTTTATGTTTTATGACTAGAGTGAAGGTAGCGCTGATTGGTGATAAAAGAAGAAATGTGTACCTAAAGTCAGAACACGAGGAAATCTGCAGATGCTGGAAATTCAAACAACAACACACACAAAATGCTGGTGGAACACAGCAGGCCAGGCAGCATCTATAGGGAGAAGCGATGTCAACGTTTCGGGCCGAGACCCTTCGTCAGGACCTAAAGTCAGAAAGTAGGCGAGGTCCTTAATGAGCACTTTGCTACAATATTCGCCAGTGAGTGGGACCTTGACAAATGTAAGGACAGTCTAAAACAGACTTTTTGAAAAGCATTAGGATAGGTAAGTCCTTGGGGCAGCATGGCATATACCTCAGACTACTACTGGAGGCTAGGGAAGGGAATGCTGGGCCTTTAGTGATGATGCTTCTGTCCTCACTGGCTACAGGAGTAGTACAGAGGGTTGGAGGGGGGGGCAAATGTCATTCCTTTGTTCATGAAAGGGAATAGGGATAAGATTGAGAATTATAAGCCAGTGAGTCTCATGTCAGCAGTGGGCAAACTGTCAGAGGAATCATAGAGACAGATTTACAAGCATTGGGAGAAGCATAATCTAATTAGATATCATCTGCACGGCTTCATGAACTTGATAGAATTGTTTGAGAAACTGACTTTACAAATTAATGAAGGTAGAGCAGTGGTTGTGGCCTATATGGATTTTAGTAATGAGTTTGACAAAATTCCCCATGGTAAGCTCATTCAGAAAGCCAGGAGGGAATCTTGGCTGTGTGGATTCAGAACTGGCTTGCCCACGGAAGTCAGAGTGTGGTGGTGATGGAGAGTATTCTGCCTGTAGGTCAGTGACCAGCAGTCTTCCACAGGGAACTGTTCTGGGATCCCTGATCTTTGTGGAGGAACAGAGGGATCTTGGGGTCCATCCTCAGCTACAACTGTACAAGATGCTGATGAGGCTACACCTGCAGGTCTGCACTTAGTTTTGGAAACATAGAAATCTACAGCACTTTACAGGCCCTTCGGCCCACAATGTTATGCTGACCATGAAACTACTCTAGAAACTGCCTAAAATTTCCCTACTGCATAGCCCTCTATTTTTCTAAGCTCCATGAATCTATCTAAAAGTCTCCTAAAAGGTGTTATAAACTGATGCATGCAGGACTTGAGGGACTAGACTATAGGAGAGGATGGACAGGTTAGAACTTTATTGCTTGGAGTGTAGAACACTGAGAAGTGATCTTGTGGGGGTGTATAATATCATGAGGGGCAGACACAGGGTGATGCACAGTCATTCCTATGGTTGGAGAATCAAGAACTGAGCATAGATTTAAGGTGAGAGGGGAAGACATTTAATGGGAATTTGAGGGGTAATTTTCTTATACAAAAGTGGGTATGTATGTGGAATGATCTGGTAGAGGATGTGGTTGAGGTGTGTATATATATATATAATAACAAGTTTTAAATGACAGTTGGATGGGTACATGGGAAAGGTTTAGAGGGTTATGACCCAAGCACTGGCAAATGGGAATAGATTGTCTGGGAGTCTTGCTGGGTTGGACAAGTTGGGCTGTTCCCTTACTACATAACTCTATCTATGATTGGACGATTTATTCCCACGGTAACCCTGACTTCATCCTATCACAGATCTTCCCTGCAACTTTTTCTCTTCCTCAGTTCTGACGAAGAATCTTCAATCTGAACCATTACCCTTTTCCCTCTCCACGCATGCTGAGTGTTTCTAGCATTTCATCTTTTTTTCCAGATTTCCAGCATCTGCAGATTTTTGGTTCACAAGACATTGCTTCCATGGAAATAGAAACCCTGTTTGATTTGCCACTGTGACGTACAATCATTCCTTCACACATGAGTGTCAGGGTGTAGTCACACAGCACACACCAGCCTCTTCAGCCCAGCAAGTCCATACCAACCATCAACCACTCATTTACACTAATCGTATGTTATCACTTGCTTCTTTATTCTCCCCTCATCCCCACAGACTCTACAACTCATCCATGAGGGGAGATTTACAGTTAACCTATTGACCTGTGGAATGCGGGAGAATCTGGAACAGCCGGAGAAAACCCACAGGTAAGCGGTACCTGAGGTCAGAACCGAACCCTTTGGTGCAAGTCTCAGCTCCTCCAATTTGCTGTAATTAATGGTGACTTTTATAATGAGTCCTACATCCCAGGAATGAACCAACTTTTCTTCCTCAGGCTGACATACCATCTATGAGAGCACACCGAGGATGAGACTAGGGAAGTTTGTATTCTCAGCCCTGAGAAAGAACAATCTGACCCTGATTGCTTTGACTTTCTCTTTCCTTTCTCCATTTTTCATGCTTGGGCTGAAGTTTTGGGGTTCGGGTTTGAGGAGGACGTGGTTTCTCTCAGTATAGCTGCTTTATCTATCCCCGCCCCCCCCGTAGTTTCTTTTGTTATTCCCCTGAAGTGATCAGATGCACAAGTGATTTGCCTCTCCCAACCTTCCACATCCTCTGGGAGATGCTGGCAGAACGGTAGCAGAACTGCCACCCCCATTCTGTGGAAAGCTGTCCCTTCACGTTGACTGTCTCTGTTCCTCCTTTCTTCCTGCTGCCCATATTTCTGTACTTCTTGTTGTTTCGATGAACGTTTGGGAGTTTTCCCTCCAGATTGTACGATTAATTAGCTTAGAAGCTCATTCATCCTGAAGGCAACATTCACTAAGCAGGAAATTAATTCTTAGATTCAACCCTCCACCGGGTCTCTCCATACCAACAAGTGATGTACCACAGCCCTGATCCAGCGTGCTGTCTACACTGATCCCACTATCACCCTATTATTCATAGTGCAAGATACTTTTCCACAGCAATTACTACCAGTATCAAATTAGTAGGAAATTTCTTTCTTGCTCAGACAATAATAGCATGGGCCGTAGCAGTTAGTGCGATGTTATTACAGCTCGGAGTGTCAGAATCTGGAATTCAATCCTGCAATCATCTGTAAGGAATCTCTGAACTTCCCATGGAATGCATGGAATTTCTCTGGGTCCATTTGTTTCCTTCCATAGTCCCAAATGTACAAGGTAGGTTAAGTGGACATTGTCCCGTGATTAGATTAGGGTTGTGTCGGTGTTGTTGGGGGTTGCTTGAATGGCCGGAAAGGCCTACTTTGCTCTGTATCTATAAATAAAATAATAAAATAAGTAATAGTGCTTAGTGTCACTCCTGGTAATTCTAAATCCTTTTACTGTGTAATAGAAAACATGCTTTGCTCTCTTTAAAAACTGGACCTTTTTATTGAGAATCCTGATGAAAGGTCTCAGCCAAAAATGTTAACTCTTTTTTCTTTTCCACAGATTCTGTCTGACCTGCAATGTTCCTTCAGCATTTTGTGTGAGTTACTGTAGATTTCCAGCATCTACAGAATTTCTAGAGCTTTTGACTTCTAACAAGGTTTTTTTTTCACTCCTTCACGGCTAGAAATTGAAGACAATGGACAATTAAAACTGTACTATGGAGCTTGCTTCTCAATCCTTGACCTCTTGTGGGTTTTGTTACATTTATAATTATACATCAGCAGATGCTGTGCAATTTTCCCTGCAGTGAACTTGTGGACATGCTGCTATATGATAGGACCGTGAGCACCGAGGAACACGACACAGAAAAATACATAGGTGGTATTGGAGACCAAGAGGCGACACAATTAGTTAAAATTAATAATATCTATTAAAATGAATATATCCCAAGCCCAAATATATTTGGAAAGCTTTTAATCGAAGGCAACTAAAAAGACAGTGAGGAAAGAAAAGACGAAATGATCAGAATCAGGTGGTTTGAGCAGCGCCCAGTTGGGGATCGGAAGCCGGAGAAGATGTAGCTTACTCAGATTCACCGATTGAATGGTTGTCTTGTGGCAGTTTGGTGATTTGTGCAATGGCCGATCAGTGCTCAGGATTGATAGACAAGATCAAGGCAGGGGGAATCGGAGTGTTCATCTTTGGAGTGGTCAGAGTTAGGATGAGGGTTTTGAGGCTTTAGCTCTTCGAGGCTTCAGCAAGGAAGAGGCTTGAGTGAGGGAAGGCAAAAAAGGTAGAGATTTTTTTTTTCCCTGACAATTTATTGTTTTTCCTTCTTTGTATTTGTTCAGTTAGAACAGCAGAAGCCAGGCAGGATAGTGGAATGCTCCCCTTGTGGGATTTGGGGAGGAAGGAAGACCTCCAGTGTTCTTGACAACTGCAAGAAGTGCATCCAGCTGCAGATTCTAGCACTCTGCATTAAGTAGTTGAAGCTGGGACTGGTTGAACCCCGGTTCAAATGGAAAAGGAGACACTGGCTCTCATGTGGGTTTGTGAAAGCTTCAGATGCTACCTGATGAGCACTAAATTCCTACCCAAAACAGACCACAAGCTACTTGTGAGCCTCCTCAACTCGAAACACGTGGATGACTTACCTCTGTCACAACCGGGGATTCGACTGCGCAGCAGATATGGTAATAGAGCTCATGAATACAGACAGACAGACAGACATACTTTATTGATCCTGAGGGAAATTGGGTTTCATTACAGCCGCACCAACCAAGAATAGTGAAGAAATATAGCAATATAAACCCATAAATAAATAAATAATAAGTTAATCATGCCAAGTGGAAATAAGTCCAGGACCAGCCTATTGGCTCAGGGTGTCTGACACTCCGAGGGAGGAGTTGTAAAGTTTGATGGCCACAGGCAGGAATGGCTTCCTATGACGCTCAGTGTTGCATCTCGGTGGAATGAGTCTCTGGCTGAATGTACTCCTGTACCTAACCAGTACATTATGGAGTGGCACATGTCAACTCTATATAAATATATATACACACACAAACACACACACACACACACACACACACACACACACACACACACGTGTCAACTAATTATTATTTCATTGTGATAGTATTTAACTCCATTCATTCTGTCATAGTACTTGTCGAGACCTGAACCCAGCACAGCAACACTTTGCTGCCTGTTTGCATTCAGCCTTGCCTGAGAAATTAGACAGTCAAGTCAGCAGTATTCGTTTTACATTTAGTAATTCCTTTCAGCTGCAGTGTAGGCTTTGTTTTCCATTTGAGAGTTTTAGTTAATGGCCCTGTTTGGCCTAGTGTTTATTGTTTTCTTTTCTCTTTAACGCTGTTCACATTAAAGTCTGTGAACTATCGACTTGCTTCAGGGTCTCTCACTCTGCACTTGGGCCATGTCTGAATCCGGTGACAAGCTCCACATCTGCAAAGATTCAGAATGAGGCTTGTGATACAGTTATGGCATTGAACATGTCCCTGGTAAATCTATCTCAACACCAGACACTGTCGGGGATGCCATGAAAAAGCAGCTGACTGCCCTCACAGAAGATATGAACATCTGCTTAGTTCCAGGTACATGAACACTTTCCTGAATCACAGTAAACTGGAAGAAATTTGTGTTAGATTGATAAAGTACTAAATCTGCAGCAAGGCCATGCAGTACTGTGAGCATGGACAGCCAGCTGTTCCAAAAGCAGTTCAGACCTCACTGGCTTGAAAGGGATGCACTCACTACTCTGGATGGTTTGCTCTTCAAGGGGCCCATAGTCATCATTTCTGTTTCTATGACTGTCAAAATCATCAGTCAAAGCCAACGAGGACATTGCAAACTGCCACCTAAGAGCAAGACAATCAGTGTGGTGGCCTGGTCTGCACTCCCAGCTGGGAGATTGTGTAAAGCAATGTGAAAGATGCAGAACACTGGAGAAAGATCATGCTGAACCTCCCTGTCCCACAGAAATCCCAGACTTCCCACAGCAAATTGCAGGCAGATATTTTCTGAACTGAAAAATATCACCTGAAAGCTGTATTCACTCACCATAGAAGAGCAGAGAAACTTGTGTCACACAGTGGTCCACAGTTCAGCTGCTCAGAATTCAAAGCCTTTGCTAAGGACTGAGTTCAAATACCAGACAAGCAGTCCACAGTCCCCACAGGCAAATCGAGAAGCAGAAATAACAGCACAAACTCTCATGCTGAAGGCAAAAGCACTGCTAGCTCACTGCTCCACACCTCTTGCGAATGGCTATAATTTATCAGAGCTGTCACTGGGCAGGAGACTGAGGACAAGCCAGAAAACATGAGAGCAGAATTAGGCCATTTAGCCCATCAAGTCTGTTCCACCATTCAATCATAACTCATCCTTTTCTCCCCCTCAGTCCCACTCCACAGCCTTCTCCCCGTAACATTTGATGCCATGTCCAATCAAGAACATATCAAGCTCTGCCTAAGATATACCCAGCAACCTGACTTCCACAGTGACCTGTGATAATAAATTACACAAATTCACCAGCCTCTGGCTAAAGAAATCCCTCCACATCTCTGTTTTAAATGAATCCCCTCCACCCTGAGGCTGTGAGACTCCTCCACCATGGGAAGCATCCTTTCCACATCTACTCTGTCTAGACCTTTCAATATTCAAAAGGTTTCAAAGGTTGCAATGAGATCCTCCTTGAGTACAAACCCACAGCTAGCAAACATTCCTCGTATGATAACCCTTTCATTCCTGGAATCTCCCTAATGCCAGCACATCTTTTCTTAGATGAAGAGCCTAAAACCATTTACAATACTCAAGGTGAGGCCTCACCAGTGCCTTATAAAGCCTCAACATCACATCCCTGCTCTTGTATTCTAGACCTCTTGAAATAAGTGCTAACATTGCATTTGCCTTCCTCATCACCAAATCTACCTTCAAGTTAGGGTGTTCTGCACAAGGACTCTTAAGTCCCTTTGCATCTCAGGTATGTGAATTTTCTCTTCATTTAGAAAATAGTTTACACATTTATTTCTTCTACAAAAGTGCATGTCCATGCATCTTACAACATTGTATTTCATTTGACAATACTACCTACCCCTCCACCGATCTTCATATCATTTGTAAACTTGGCAACAAAGCCACCTCTTCAGTCATCTAAATCATTGATATACAGCATAAAAAGAAGTGGTCCCAACATCAGTCCCTGTGGAACACCACTAGTCACTGCCAGCCAACCTGAAAAGGATCCTTTTATTCCCACTCGCTGCTTCTTGACAATAGTCTAACCATGTTAGTAACTCTCCTGTAATACCATGGGTTCTTAGCTTGGCAAGCAGCCTCATGTGTGGCACCTTGTCAAATGCCTTCTGAAAATCCAAATTTACAACATCCACTGCATCTCCTTATCTATCCTACTTGTAATATCCTCAAAGAATTCTAATAAATTTGTCAGGCAAGATTTTCCCTGAAGGAAACCATCTTGTCCTGTGTCACCAAGTACTCCATCACCTCATCCTTAACAATTGACTCCAACCTCCAACCACTGAGGTCAGGCTAACTGGCCTATAATTTCCTTTCTGCTATTTTCCTCCTATCTTAAAGAGTGGACTGACGTATGCAATTTTCCAGTCCTCTGGCACCATGCCAGGGTCCAATAATTTTTGAAACATCATTACACATGCCTCCACAGTCTCTATCACTACCTCCTTCAGAACCCTGGGATGCAGTTCATCTGGTCCAGGTGACTTGTGTACCCCAGGGTCTTTCAACATTTTGAGCACCTTCTCCCTTGTAATAGTAACTGCATAAAGAGTGGATCTTTATCTGGCATCTTTCGTACCTGCATGGGGAGGTTCCCTTCCACTCCCATCAGGGAGACTTCCAACACACCATTTACAAAGTGTTCTTTTTGTACACAAGAATAAGATGAGGTTACTATTTCCAGCGAGCCCAGTCCAACACATTTGTTGTAGTCTGCCCTCTGCAGTTGGCTCATCTCTGCTACTTCCTTATTCTTGCACGTTGTTCAGTACATAGGGTACTTGCAGTCACACGTTCCTTTAGTAAGCACATTGCTATACCCATGCACATATATTGCAAGTATTAGCTTAGCACTCTAGGGTTGTCTACTCCATTTTGTTACATCAATTGGTTATAAATACAAGGTTCAATACCTATTAGAGGCTAGTGCAGAAATTGTAGAGGCCCTAGCAGAGATATTTAGAACATCCTCAGCTACAGATGAGGTGCCAGAAGATTGAAGACTAGCTAATGTTGTTCAGTGGCTTAATGAAAGCTCTATGAATAAGCCAAGGAATGATAGGCCAGTGAACACAAAAGGAATACAAGGATTCTTTCTGGGTTGGCTGCCAGTGATGAGTGGTTTCAGCGGGGGTTGATGTTGGTACCACTTCTTTTGATGCTGTATGTCAACGATTTAGGTGGCATTGTTGCCAAGTTTACAGATGATATGAAGATTGACAGAGGAGCAGGTGGTTTTGGCAAGTGAGCCTGACATCAGTAGTGGATAAGCTATTGGAAGGTATTCTATCAGATATAAGTAGTTGGATCGAGAGAGACTAATTAGAGATGGTAAACATAGCTTTGTGCATGGTAGGTCATGTCTAACCAATCTTATACAGTTTCGTGAAGTTACCAGGAAAGTTGGTGAAGGCAAGTCAGTGGATATTGTCTACATGGACTTTAGCAAGGTCCCACATGGAAGATTGGTCAAGAAGATTCATTGACTTGGCATTCAGGATGAGGATTTGACATTGGCTTCACAGGAAAAGCCAGAGAATGGCTGTAGATGGTTAACTCTCTGAGTGGAGGCCTGTGACTAGTGGTGTGCTGCAGGGATCAGTGCTGGGTCTGTTGTTGCTTGTCATCTGTATCAGTGAATTGGATGATAATGTGATAAACTGGATCAGGAAATTTGCAGATGACACCAAGATCAGGGGCATAGTGGACAACGAAGAAGAGTATCAAGCTTGTAGCAGATCTGTACCAGCTGGAAAAATATGCTACAAAAAGTCAGATGGGGTTTAATGCAGACAAGCGTGAGTGAGGCATTGCACTTTGGGAAGACAAACCAAAGTAGGACTTGCATGCTGAGCAGTAGGACAGCAGGGAGTGAAACGGAACAGAGGGATCTGGGAATACAGATCCACATGTTCCTTGAAAGTGGATTCACAGATATTTTGGTTCATAAAGAAAGCTTTTGGCACATTGGCCTTCATAAATCAAAGTATTGGTTCAACGGTTCAAAGGTCAGAGAAATGTGTACAATATACACCCTGAAATGCTTTTTCTTCACAAACATCCACAAAAACAGAGGAGTGTCCAACGAATGAATGACAGTTAAATGTGAGAACCTCAAAGACACCCCCCAGCTCCCCTCCTGTAACAACCCCCCTCCCCCCACCGGCAAAAAAAAGCAAGTATCGGCACAGCCACCGAGCACTCGTGCGAGCAAAGCAACAGCAAAAACACTGACTTGCAGTTACCCCAAAGACTTTGTATTTCACCCAGCATTTGACGTACCACAGATTCACTGTCTCCCTAATAAGGGAGAAGGTGTCTCCGTTTTCCCAGTGAGCGGGGAGACATAACAAACAACTCACTGGTTTACAATGTGAGAAGTCCATTACGTCACTCTTTCCGAGCTCTGTTCCCAAAGATCACAAAAATCCTGGGTCTTTGGGCCCACAGCAGTGGATTTTCCGACTCCCCCGACAACACACGGGTCTGCTGCCGTGACACCGACCCTCAATCCACCCATCGCTACAGCCCCGAGATCCTAGGCTTCTGAATTCGAGCCGGACTCTCAGACCGAACACTTGACGTGCTGAAACCCCGAGAACAGGCCCCATTCCCACAAAGAACCAAAGTCAGCGTGTAACTCCAGGTCAGGGTCTTCAAAATAACCCTGAAAGGGAAAAATAAAGATTTTAGAGATGGAAATAGAGCTGTTTCCAAAGATGCATGCAAAGGAGTCACCGTTTAATGCCATCTTAACTTTGCTCCACCTCCGTATTGAATGCAGGGTTTGATATGTTATGTTGAAGTTGGATTAGGTGCTGGTGATGCCTAATTTGGAGTATTGTGTGCAATTCGGATCACCTAGTAAGATTGAAAGAGTACAGATAAAACTTACAAGGTTGTTGTCAGTATTTGATGACCTGAGTTATAGGGAAATGTTAAATAGTTAGGATTTTATTCCTTGGAGCGTAGGAAAATGAGGGGAGATTTGATAGAGGGATGAGGGGTATAGAAAGGGTAAATACAAGCAGGCTTTTTCCACTAAGGTTATGAGACTAGAACTAGAGGTCATGGGCTAAGGGTAAAAGGTGAAATGTTTAAGGGTAATCTGAGAGGGAACTTCTTCATTCTGAGGGTGGTGGGAGTGTGGAACTTGCTGCCAGTGGGGGATGCAAATTAAATTTTACATTTAAGCAAAATTTTGCCTTCTTCCCATTTCATGTTCATAGAGCATGAAGCATAGCGCATAGAACAGGACAGCACAGAACAAGCACTTTGACAAAGTTGTGCCAAACCAATTCAATAAGTAATCAAAAGCCCCCAAAACTAATCTCTTCTCCCTCCACAGTGTCCACATTTTCCTACCATTCATATGCCTTTTAGATAGGCATATCTCTTGAAAATCCCTGATGCCACCACCCCAGGCAGGGCATTCCAGGCACCCACTACTCGATGTAAAAAAAATTAGCTGTAAATACACTCGGCACAGATTTCCCTACCCTCCACGTTCTTCTCCTTCGTAAATATTAATGAAAAATATTTACAGAGGAGCTCTCACACTCCCTCTGCATCCAAGTAAATATTCCTCTTAATCCTTGAGTGGTCCTACCCTCTCCCCAGTTAACCTTTTGCTCCTGATGTATGGATAGAATGTTTTTGCCTAGGACTTTTCAGGACTTCTGATGTCTTTCCTAATTCCCTTGAATTCTTCTCTGGCTTCTTTATCATCCTCAAGGGCTCTGTTTGGTTCTAGTTCCCTAAGCTTTATATTCATTTCCTTTCTCTTGACTAAATTCATCTTTTCTCTTGACATCCAAGATTCTCTTCATCCTTGTTGACATCTTTGTCCTTCATTCTGACCGGGACGTACCTGTCCTGTGCTCTGTGTAGTTGATCCTTAAATGAGTTCCACGTATCGGTTGTGGACTTGTGCAAAAGAAAGCTGTCCCCAGTGAACACCCCCAGCCCCTGCCTAACGCTTATGTAATTTGCCAGTTTAATACTCCTCTTCGAGATCCATGCTTCTCCTTATTGACAGCTATCTTAAAATGTAAGGAGTTGTGGTCACTGTTCCCTAACTGCTGACCCACTGAAAGGTCGGTCACCTGTCCAGGCTCATTATTCAACACCAGGTCCAGTACAGACCCTCCTCTTGTTGGACTTTCTACATTTTGATTAGAGAAACACCCCTGGATGCACCTAACAAATTCTGCCCCATCTAATCCATTTGCAGTAAGAGAGTCCCGGTTTATATTAGAAAAGTTGAAGACTCCATGACAAAACCTTATTGTTTTTACACCTTTCCTTAATCTGCCTGCTTATTTGTTCTTCAGTGTCCTAGTGTCCTGGTAGTACAATCCATCAGTGTGATTGCACCCTTCCTGATTTTTGAGTTCTACCCATAGACTCATTAGACAAGCCCTCCAATATGTCCCCTCAAACTGCAGCTGTGGTATTGTCCCTGAGCAGTAGTGCAACTCCTCCACCTATTTTACCTCCCTCTCGAGCTTTTATAAATCATTGAAACCCTGGAGCATTAAGCACCCATTCCGGTCCCTCTTAACCTAATGGCCACAATATCATAATTCCACCTACTGATCCATACTGTAAGTTTACTACCTTTACCCATAATACTTAAATACACTCACTTCAAACACTCTGTCCTATCATATATATCACTTTGCTCCTGCCTGCTTTTACTGGCCCTGACATCTACCTTCCTCTCCATCCCTCCACTTTCTGATCTGGAACCCTGGTTTCACAATGTGGTCTGGATTCACAATCAGGCAGGATTCTATTGAATAAACATATCACCGGGGACTACAGGAAAAATAACAGAGACTGCAGATGCTGGAATCTGGAGCCCAAATCATAGAGCTGAAGGAACTCTGTGGTCTATGGAGGAAGCTGACAGAGGACCTTTTGGATTGAGCCTTCATCCTGACTGGGAAGAATATCAGGTATTGGATTGGCATTGGACGTTGTGGCTGCAGGTTTCTCTCTGACCATGTATGAACACCACAGTCACCTTGGGCCTGTCTTTCCCTCACCATTGGCTGAAGGCAAAATCCTGAGCAGATGAAGTCAGCCAGGTCTGTAACAATACCAAGTGCCTGCTGCTGCTGTTGGAAGTAAAACTTTCAGTTGGCCTTCAACGTTTCCTGTCCCTGATATATTGTTGTCCTGTTGGTCAATAGAAAAGGTTAATCAGAAGTCTGGAAGTTGAAACCTGTCCTGGGACTGGATGACTATCCGGATTGGAAAGGAAGGTGGGAGGGAGGACCAGGGCTTGTTTTGCTGCTGTTGTTTTCTTGTTTGTTGTGTTTTGTTTTGTGTTCTCCGAGGATCTGCTGAGCGTTGTGGGCGCGCTGTGCTGGCCGACAGCCCCAGCACATTGCTAGGTGTGTTGGTTGCTAATACTTATGTGATAAATAAAAATGAATCTGGCGATTACTGTCTTTGGAATGAGTCACATTTCCAGCTGAAAGATGTAACAACATCTTGAGGGACAAAGATATAGCAAACATGCACAGTCTTTTACCCCTGGGCTGTGCAATTTTTTTCACCCACAGTATGGCCAGTGTGTGGAATGAGTTGGCTGAGGAAGTGGTTGAGGCAGGTATTGGACAGGGGCATGGAAAGGAAAGGTTTGGTAGAATATGATCAAACATGGGCAAATGGCACCAGCTTGTATGGTAATCTTGGTTGGCAAGGACCTGTTTCTATACTGTGTTTCTGTCCCTAACCCCTGGTCGAATCCTCACCCACGCACTGTGTCTTTCTCAGCCAGATCACCCTAGTGTCCCCCTCGCTCTATATAGACCCTCAATTCTGCTACCCTTGCCTTCACTCCAACTGAGTCCCATTGCCACATCACTCCTGTGTCCACACCTCCCTGTTTAAGCAACATTTAAATTCTCATCCTTTTTGTCAAACCCATCTATGCCCTTGCTCTCCCCAACACTGTAATCTCCCCTGGTTCCTCTAGGCCTCTTCCCATGACTCCTGTCACCGCAAATGACCATCCAGCCACACACTCCGAGGATGTCCCGTCAATGATCATCCCTTCCATCGCCATCTCTTGTTTGTGTTCTTGGCTACTTGGTGCATGAATATCCTACTGTAAACCCCCGCTCACAGCTTGTCTCCTCACTTAAACTGTATTTATTGCAATGCTCAAGGTTTAACAGGTCAGGCTGATGAAATCAGTGTGGATTGATTCTGAGGGCTGGGACGCGGTAACCATAACAGAAACATGGCTGAAAGATGGAATACTGATGTTACAGGCATGGCAGAGGGACAGATAAGTGAAGAGAGGGTATAACCATTTTGATAAGGGTGGAATTATCAGCAATAATTAGAGACGAGTTTCCAGGGGGATCATTCAGTGAGGCCATATGGCATTTGAGCAGAACTTAGAAACTAGAAGGGGGAGGTTCTAGTGAGACCCCCCCCAATATTATCAGGAACTTGAGAAGCAGATATTGCTCATAGTTGTAAGGATAATAGTTGTTTTAGTGGGAGATTTTAGTTTCCTTGGTATTGCATGAGCCACCTGGAGAGATGGAATTTGTGAAATGTGTCCAGAGAAATTTCTTGAGTCAATATTTAAGGAGACCTTCTTGAGAGGGTACCAGACTGGATGGTTGTCAGGGAACTATGCTTGCCACTTCAGCCATGGAGCACATTGTCTCTAGTGACCATAATTCTGTTCGTTTTAAGATCGTGATGGGAAAGGACACAGGTTAGGGCTTGCTTTGGGGAACTAGACAGGATGTAGCAGAGGCTGATTGTGTGAGCCTGTTTGAAGGGATAGGGATAAATGGCAGGTAGTAGGGTTTTAGGAGTGTGATGTCACGTGTCCAGGGGCAACATGTTTCTGTTAGGATGAAGGGTAAACTTGGCAGGTTTAGGAAAATTCAGTTAATAGGAGATATTGAGGCACTGGTAGGGAACAAACTGGAACCATACATTGGGTTTAGCAGGTCAGGACCAACATTAGATGAGATCAACACTATTCAACACGATCATCTGCTCAAAACTAATCAAGCTCCAAGATTAAGGCCCCAATGTATCCTTGTGCAACTGGATCTTCAATTTCCTCACCTGCAGACCCCAGTCAGTCCCGATTAGCAACAACATCTGCTCCGCAATGCCCACCAGCACAGGAGCACCACGAGGCTGGGTGCTCTACTCAACCCACACATTACTGTGAGGCCAAGTGCCATATTTAAGTCTGCTGATGACACCACTGTCACTGGCTGAATCAAAGGTGGTGATGAACCAGCATGCGGGAGGGAGATTGAAAACCCGGCTGAGTGCTGCCACAACAACAATCTCTCAAAAACAACAAAATGATTTTTGACAACAGGAGGAGGAAACCAGAGTCTATGAGCCAGTCCCCATCAGGGGATCAGAGATGGAGAGGGTCAGTAAATTAAAATTCCCCGGCATTATCATTTCAGAGGATCTATCCTGGGCCCAGCTCATGAGTGCAATGTGAAGAAAGCACATTCGTACCTATAAGAAGTTTGTGACGATAGACTGCAATCACAGGAACAGAATTAGTCATATGGCCTGTCGAGTCTGCTCTGCCATTCGATCATGCCTGATCCTTTTTTCTCTCCTCCTCAACCCCAGTTCCCGGCCTTCTCCCCATAACTTTTGATGCCATGTCCAATCAAGAACCTATCAATCTCTGCCTAAGTGCACCCAGTGACCTGGCCTCCACAGCTGCATGTGGCAACAAATTCCACAAATTCACCACCTCTGGCTAAAGATATTTCTCCACATCTGTTTTGAAAGGGCACCCTTCTTAACCGAGGTCCTCTTGTCCTAGACTCTCACACCATGGGAAACATCCTTTCCACATCTACTCTGTCTAGGCCCTTCAACATTCGAAAGGTTTCAATGAGGTCCTCCCCTCATCCTTCTGAATTCCAGCAAGTACAGATCCAGAGCCATAACCCTTTCATTCCTGGAATCATCCTTGTGAACCTCCTCTGGACCCTCTCCAATGCCAGCACATCTTTTCTAAGATGGAGGCCCCAAACTGTTCACAATACTGAAGGTGAGGCTTCACCAGGGCCTTATAAAGCCTCAGTATCACACCCTTGCTCTTGTATTCTAGACCTCTTGAAATGAATGCTAACATGGCATTTACCTTCCTCACCACCGACTCTATCTGCAAATTAACCCTTAGTGCGTCTGCACAAGGACTCCTAAGACCCTTTGCACCTCAGATTTTTGGATTTTTTTCCAATTTAGAAAATAGTCTGCACATTTATTTCTACTACCAAAGTGCTTGTCCATGCATTTTACAACATTGTATTTCATTTGGCAACACTACCTGCCCCTCCACCAATCTTTGTATTATCTGCAAACTTGGCAACAAAACCATCATCTTAATCATTTATATGCAGCATAAAAAGAAGCGGTCCCAACATTGGATCCTACTTGTAATCTCCTCAAAGAATTCCAGGTTCGTCAGGCAGGATTTTCCCTGAAAGAAATCATGTCGACTTTGTACTATCTTATCCTGTCTCACCAAGCACTCCATCACCTCAACCTTAACAATTGACTCTAACATCTTCAGGCTAACTGGTCTATATTTTCCTTTCTGCTGCCTTCCTCCTTTCTTTAAGAGTGGATTGAAATTTGCAATTTCCCAATCCTCTGGCACCATGCCAGAGTCCAATAATCTTTGAAAGATCATTTCTAATGCCATCATAATCTCTAATGGTAGCTCTTTCAAAACCCTTGGATGCAGTTCATCTGGTCCAGGTGATTTATGTACCTTTAGGTCTTTTAGCTTTTTGAGCACCTTCTCTCTTATAATAGTAATTGCACCCACTTCTCTTCCCTTACATACTACAACATCAGGCATACTGCTAGTGTCTTCAACAGTGAAGACTGATGCAAAATACTCATTTAATTCATCAGACATCTCCTTGTCCCTGTTATTATTTCTCCTGCCTAATTTTCTAGTGATTCCATGTTCACTCTCATTTATCTTATTTTTAACATACTTGAAAAAACTTTTACTATCCACTTTGATATTATTTGCTAACTTGCTTTCATATTTCATCTTTTCCCTTCTAATTATTTTTTAGTTGATCTCTGTAGGTTTTTAAAAACTTCCCAATCCTGTCTTCCCACTAATTTTTGCTTTGTTGTATGCCCTTTCTTTTGCTTTTATGTTCATTTTGACTTCCCTTGTCAGCCATGGTTGTACTATTTTACCATTTGAGTATTACTTCATTTTTGGAATACATCTGTCCTGCACCTTCCTCATTTTCCCCAGAAACGCACACCATTGCTGTTCTGCTGACATCCCTGCCAGCAGCTCCTTCCAATCTACTTTGGCCAACTCCTCTCTCATACCACTGTAATTTGCCTTACTCCACTGAAATACTGCTATGTCAGACTTTACTTTCTCCCTTTCAAATTTCAAGTTGAACTGTGATCACTGCCTCCTCAGGGGCTTTTTTTAACTTAAGCTCCCTAATCGTCTCCAGTTCATTACCAATCCAGTATAGCTGATTTCCTAGTAAGCTGAACGACATACTGTTCTAAAAAGCCATCTCTTAGGCATTCAACAAATTCACTTTCTTAAGATCCATTACCAACCTGATTTTCCAAATCAACTTGCCATTTATAATCTGACATGACTACCAAAACATTGCCCTTTTGACACACCTTTTCTATTTCCTGTTGTAATCTGTGGTCCACATCCCAGCCACTGTTGGGAGTCCTGTATATAACTGCCATCAACTCCTTTTACCCTTGCAGTTTCTTAACTCAACCCACAAGGATTCAACATCTTCCGATCCTATGTAACACCTTTCTACCGATTTGATGCCATTCTTTACCAGTAGAGCCACACCACCCCCTCTGCCTACCTTCCTATCCCTCTGATATAACGTGTAACCTTGGACATTCAGCTCCCATCAGCCACGATTCAGTGATTGCCACATCATACCCAGTAATGTGTAAGATTTGGCACATCTTCTAAAACTTCTATATATGCACAGTGGAGAATATATTGACTGGCTGCATCACAGCCTGGTATGGAAACACCAATCCCCTTGAATGGAAAAACCTACAGAAAGTAGTGGATAAAGACCAGCCTATCACCTGTAAAGTCCTTGAGCACATCTACATGGAGCGCTGTTGTAGGAAAGCAACATCCGTCATCAAGGACCCCACCATCCAGGCCATCCTCTCTTCTCGCTGCTGCCATCAGGAAGGATGTACAGGTTCCTCAGGTCCCACACCACCAGTTCAGGAACAATTACCATCAGGTTCCTGAATCACTCATTCTAACACTGAACTAACTCACTCACTGTCAAGGACTCTGCAACTTCAGTTAATTTGTTTGTTTGCTTGTTTTTCTTTTTTGTATTTACACAAATTGTTGTTTTTTGCACAATGGTTTTTTTAAACCTGATTTTGTGGTGTGCAGTTTTTCTATTGTGATATTTGTATTTACTGTGAATACCCACAAGAAAATGAATCTCAGGGTAGTATGTGGTGACATACATGTACTTTGATAAAACATTTACTTTGAGCTTTGATTTTGAACTTTTAATCCTTTGATGACTACACAGTGGAAAGGTTAAGAGTACTCAAGAATTAAATCAGAATGGCAAACAAGGCAGGTAAGGTTAAGTAAAATCCCAAGGGGTTCTACAGCAATATTAAAAAGAAAAGAGTGGCTAGGGAGTGAGTAGGTATCACCAGGGTCATGCATGTCTAAAGCCACAGGAGATGGGTGGCAGTGTTTACTGAGGTGGAGATGTTTTGGAGGACATTTGTGTGACCAGGAAAGAGGTATTGGCATTAAGATGGATAAACCTCCAGGGTGCATCCTTAGACTTTGTGCAAAGCTAGATGAGAAATTGCAGAGACCCTTGTGGAGAAACCTACTTCATTGTTAGCCACTAATGAAGTTCCTAAAGGCAGGAAGGTGGCAAATGTTTTTCCATTATTTAAGAAGCATACTAATAACAAGCCAAGGGACTACAGGTAGATCAGCCGGACATCAGTGATGGGAATGTTACTCGAAGGAATCCTGAGAGACAGGATCTACCAGCATTTCTATAGACAGAGTTCGATAAGAAGTTAGTATGGCTTTGCGTGTGGGAAATCATGCTTGAGAGTTTTTTGATGATGTAATCAAAAACATAGATGAGGGTAGGAGAGCGGATGTTGTCTATTTGAACATAAGCAAGGCCTTTAACAAGGCCCTGCTTGGTAGGTTGGTGTGGAAGGTTATGGAATCCAGGGAGAGCAAGATTAGTGAATTCACAATTGGCTCTGAGGGAAGAAGCAGTGGGTGGAGGAGAGTTGTTTCTTGGAATGGAGGCCAGTGGCTAGTGGTGTGCCACAGGGGTTGGTGTTGGGACCCTTGTAATTTGTTATTTACATAAACGACTTGGACGTGACTGCACAGGGCTTGACTAGTAAGTTTGCGGATAACATGAAATTAGGTGTTGTTGAAAATGAAAGAAGTTTTTTGTTGATTACAGGGGGATCTTGATCATCTAGGGAAGTGAGGAGAGAAGAGGCAAATGGACTTCAAAAAGATGATGCATTTTGGAAAGCCAAACCAGCTTGGGACTTAAATTATGAATGGCAGGTAGGGCAGTTGGGTGTGTAATGGAACAGAGAAACTCAGGACTACAAATGCATGGTTCCTTGAAAGCAGCATCACAGGTAGACAGGGTGGAGGAAAAGGCACTTAGCACTTTGGCCTTTATCATTCAGGGCACCCAGTTTCGGAGTTCAGACATTAAGCTGCACTTGGTCACTCTGCTATTGAAAAAACATGGTTAAACTGGAGAGAATGCAGCAAAGATTTATGAGAATGTTTCCAGGACCAGAGGGCTTAAGCAAAAGGGAGAGGTTGGCCTCCCTAGGCCTTCATTCCTTGGAACGCAGGGAAGTAAAAGTGACCTTACTGAAATGCTGGATAGGGACTGTTGCTGGCATGGACTCACTGGGACTTCAGGACTGCATCTGTGCTGTATTGCTCTATGACTTTTTATTCATGTTTGAAAAGTGAGCAGAAGAGGTCCACTGATTCAAAGTTCTGAGTAGCTAAACAGGCTAAATAATTGGGATATTATGCATTGCGAGGCATAAATTTATAAGTACTCAATTAAAGTTGGGGGAATATATTGAGTGAGAGCTGTGATTCTGCTAATTAAATCAGCTAGAGAGATTAATAGCTTCTGCATATGTTATATAAGGCTGACAATGACACATTTTGTTGTATATTTCAATGTTTTTATGGACATTTGACAAATAAAACTAATCTTTAAAATCTCTTTAATCAGTAGTTTGATGACTGGGGTTGTTTCATTGCCTCCAGTGAATAAGACCATAAGATATAGGAGCAGAATTAGGGCATTTGGCTCATCGAGTCTGCTCTGCCATTCCATCATGGCTGATTTATTATCCCTCTCAGCCCCATCCTCCTCCCTTTTTCCCATAAACTTTGACACCCTTACTAATCAAGAACTTAGCAACATCGCTTGGCCTTCATAGCTGTCTACAGCAATGGATTTCACAGATTCACCACCCTCGAGCTAAAGAAATTCCCCCTCATCTCTGTCCTATCGCTGGATCGTTCTAATCATTGAGCCAATTTGGAAAGGTCAAGAACGGCTTCTCTGGTAGTGAGATCTAGGCCTGGAGTTATTCATCGCAATGGGGCATGATTCCTAGGGTGAGGTACAGTAAGCTGTTTGGACAATCTAAATGCCAGCCTCACTAGACTGGAAAGGCAGGGTGTTGAGAGTCAGGTGAGGTTGGATTTTTCTAAGCACTGAGTCTATTTGGAGAGGTTGAGAACACCTTCTCCAGCGGCAAAATCTCAGCCCAAAGAGATTTGTCATGGTGGGGCCCAGTTCCTAGTATGAGGTTTGCACAATTTAAACGCTGGCCCAGATAGTGCAGGGGTCAGCAACCTTTACCACTGAAAGAGCCACTTGGACCCGTTTCCCACAGAAAAGAAAACACTGGGAGCCGCAAAACCCGTTTGACATTTAAAATGAAATAACACTGCATACAACGTTTTGTTTTGCCTTTATGCTATGTATAAACAAACTATAATGTGTTGCATTTATGAAATTGATGAACTCCTGCAGAGAAAACGAAATTACATTTCTGCATGCAACAAAAACATTTTGAACTCCGAAAAAAAGACGTTGGGTTGAAGGTTACTTTTAAGTAAAATACTCAACGTCTATTTGAGTCCTTCTTGTATTTATGAAAAACGCCAAACTTAAATTTGCCGCCAGCAGCAAACCAAAAATAACATCAGCCAGCTGTCAACCTGAAAAATAAAATGACTATTTCACTGAACAATGAAAACAGATGAATATACGTAAAATAATAGGCAATTAAAATATTTATCATACTTGGTCAGGTTGACTCACACCTGACAATGCAGTCGTATTCAGTAGGGATGGATCGATGCTTAGGGGAGTGACCGGGAAGGATCATGTGTTTTTTTCCTCTCTGAACTCACAGAAGCGTTTCCCAAACGATGTTTGCATTGCGATGATTGCAGAATGTAAATACTCTGAATTTATCATGTCGTGACCTTGTTTGAACTCTCTCAAATTGGGGAAGTGAGACAATGTGCCTTTCTGTAAATCTCTGGCAAGCACTGTCAACTTGCGCTCAAATGCCAAAACATCCTCCAACATGTGTAGGGCTGTACGTCCTTACCCCTGAAGAGCTGTGTTCAGCGTGTTCAGGTGCGCTGTCATGTCTACCATGAAGTGTAGCTTTTCCAGCCACTCTGGCTGTTCCAGCTCAGGAAAGGTGAGCCCTTTGTTGCCCAGGAAAGTTTTCACTACTTCCAGACACGCGACAAAGCGTTTCAGCACCTCCCCTCTGGACAGCCAGCGATAAAAACACGTTGTAGCGGTGTGCTACACGCAGTCAGTAAACTGCAGTCAAAGATAGCTTTATTCGAACTAAACTGCCTTGCTTTTAAGCCTCCCTCAACCTGCCCCCCATGGGCACGGATGCTGCAAAAGACACGTACTCACAAACCCCCGTAGGCTATCTCCCTTAGCCTGAACGCTGGCTAATTGTGAGCTGGTTCGGATGTGTCAGGAAATGGGTCGCCACAACGTCTTATTTAGATTGTACAAGATCACCATAATCTTCAAATTTAGAATTACATTTCAAAAACTAACAAACTAACATAAAATACATTTTAATTAAATACTGACCAATTATTTCCCAAAGCAACAGGGAGCCGCAGCACAGACGTAAAAGAGGCACATGTGGCTCCGGAGCCGCAGGTTGCCGACCCCCGGTCTAGGGGCTTCTCTGTGACGCTAAGGTTGTGAGGATGCCTCCAGCTGCAATGCTTCGTGTCTGCAAACTTTGTGGTGACTTGCCACAAGTCAAGTGAATACTGAGGCTTTGGGCCTGCTCCAAGGATTTAGATACAAAGGACTCAATTTGGTTTGGAATGCTGTTGTTGCTCGCTCGCTTCTATTTGTGGTGAACTACATATACCTGTCTGGACATGCCCCCTGCTGACTGCTCTTGTGGCTCCTCCCACAGACCCCTGTATAAAGGCGATTGAGGCCTGAGCCCGGCCTCTCAGTCTCCAGGATGTAGTATGGAGGTCACTCACTGCTTGTTCCTTCTTCCAGTCAATAAAAGCCGATATCTCGCCTTTACGTCTCAGAGAGAGTTATTGATGGTGCATCACTATTGATTGATTCGTTTTGGTTTTTTTCTCTTTCTCTGTGAGCACTGGGGGATGGTCTTATCTTTTTAAATTGGGTTCTTTCAGATTCCTTGCTTTGCAACTGCCCGTTAGCAAACAAATCTGAAAGTTGTATAATTTATACATTTGTTGATAATAAATACACTTTGAATCTTTCTAAAGAGGCAACCTTGTATCCTGAGGCTATGCCCTCTGGTCCTAGGCTCCCCCACTATAGGAAACATCCTCTCCACATCTGCTCTATCTGTGTCCTCTGGTCCTAGACTCCCCCACTACAGGAAACATCCTCTCCACATCTGCTCTATCTGTGTCCTCTGGTCCCAGACTCCCCCACTATAGGAAACATCCTCTCCACATCCGCTCTATCTGTGTCCTCTGGTCCCGGACTCCCCCACTATAGGAAACATCCTCTCCACATCCGCTCTATCTGTGTCCTCTGGTCCCGGACTCCCCCACTATAGGAAACATCCTCTCCACATCTGCTCTATCTGTGTCCTCTGGTCCCGGACTCCCCCACTATAGGAAACATCCTCTCCACATCCGCTCTATCTGTGTCCTCTGGTCCTAGACTCCCCCACTATAGGAAACATCCTCTCCACATCCGCCCTATCTGTGTCCTCTGGACCCGGACTCCCCCACTATAGGAAACATCCTCTCCACATCCGCTCTATCTGTGTCCTCTGGTCCCGGACTCCCCCACTATAGGAAACCTCCTCTCCACATCCGCTCTATCTGTGCCCTCTGGTCCTAGACTCCCCCACTACAGGAAACATCCTCTCCACATCCACTCTATCTGTGTCCTCTGGTCCCGGACTCCCCCACTATAGGAAACATCCTCTCCACATCCATTCTATCTAACCCTTTCTATATTTGATAGGTTTAAATGAGATCCTCCCCCCCACTTTTCCTAAATTCTAGCAAGTTCAGGGCCTGAGCCATCAAATGCTCTTCATATGTTGACCCTTTCATTCCCAGATTATCCTCATAAACTTCCTCTAGACCCTCTTCAACATCAGCTCATCCTTTCTTAGATATGGGACCTAAAACTGCTGACAGTACAGTCTGACCGATGATTTATAAAGCCTCAGCATTTCATCCTTCCTTTTATAGTCTAGTGCCCTTGAAATGAATGCTAACATTGCATTTACCCTTCTTGTCACTAACTCAACCTGCAATTTAACCTTTACTGAAATCTGTACAAGGACTCCCCAGTCCCCTTGCACTTTTAATTTCTGAATTTGCTCCCCGTTGAAAAACTAGTCAATGCTACCGAAGTGCATGACCATATACTTCCCTATATTGTATTCTTTCTTCCACTCTTTGCCTATTCTGTCTAGTTCCTTCTGCAGACTCCCTACTTCTTCAACACTACCTGCCCCTCCACCTGTCTTAGTAAAATCCACAACCTTGGCTACAAGCCATCAATTCCATCGTCAGTAACAAGCTCTGGTGCAGACTATTCATCCAGTGACTACAAGATGCTGAATTCATTCAGGGAAGTGAAAAAAGCTATTCTTAGAGACAATGGGATTACTGCATCTTGTATGGCAAAGAATGATGAAAGCCCAGATGATTTTTTTGAGCAGCCTTGATTGCCTGTAAATGAAGCAGATGGCATGGATGGGATGGTGATTGGAAAAGAAATATATAGATTGTCCCACCAGATTCAGCTGGAATTTTTCACCTGCAGATGAGATGGAGACCATAAAAAGTATTGCATCTCTGTGGCATTGCCTAGATGACCTGAATTGCTTGTGTATCTGGTGCTTCCTACCGTGCAAAATCTGCTCCAGAGAATTTGGTGGATGAGATGCAGTGGCCAGGAAGGCAGCTCTGTAAAGCTTTGTGGAGAACGAAAGGCTTGACCAGGCATAGAAGAAGTCATGGTCATCTATTGCAACCAGGGACGACCAGAGTACTTGTACCACTGGTCCCAGACTTCAGAGACTGAGAGACTGGAGCTGACCCAGTGTAACAGTTCCTTCACTTTAAAAATTTCCCTGCACAAATTTCTTCGTGCAGTTCACATAGTCAAAGAAGAACTGTACAAATCATCAGATATGATGGACAACCAATCAGTACTGTTGATATGTTTGTACAATTTGGTCTGAAGAGGACTTTGTTTTAAATCACACCACAAACTAAGTACCAAATTAAAATCTCAGGGTTAACTATCATTTGTACTGATTAGTCTGTTGAAATTCATGCCATTCAAAGTGAAACAGATGTTTTCCAAAGTACTTTTCCCGCAGCATTCACACTGGCCTTTTCCAAACCTCAACCTCTGGTTATCCAAACCGGCCTTTCCCAAAGAGTTTGTCAGTCGAGCAGGGCTAGGAGAATGTGACCATGTCTCATTTAGTTGGGAAACTCTAAATTCAAGAACTCGAGACACAGAAGAGGGTAGATCCTGGAAAATGGAGCAGCATACAAAATACTGGAGGAACTCAGCAGGCCAAGCAACATCTATGGAAAGAAATGGACAGTTGACATTTTGGGTTGAGATTCTTCATCAGGCTCCACCAGCCTACCAACTCCTGCCTCTCCCTTTTCCCTCATCCCATTGTACCAGCTGTCTCCCCTCTATTCTCATTGTTACCATCAGGAAGGAGGTACAGAAGCCTGAAGGCATACACTCAAAGATTCAGGATTAGCTTCTTTCTGAATAGGCATTGTACTGCCTCACTACTCTTTCTTAAATGTCAGTTTTTGCATTACTTATTTAACTACTTTGCATATATACTTAATGTAATTCACAGTTTTATTTCCAATATTATCCCAAGGCCACAGCCTAGAAGACGAACATGTCTTCGGGGTTCTGAGTCTTTGTGGCTCTGTGGATGAGCCCATTCTACTCCAGTGCCACCAACCAAAGCATCGTGGGAGAAAACAGAACATTGGGAACAAAGGATCTGCTGTCAGGGGCTCTGTACTCGGTGAATTGCATGCTCCTTCTCTTTCTCTCCTTGGTGGAGGAGAGTTTGTTGTTGATTCTCAAGTTGGAGAACTTGGGGGTGGGGAATAAAAAAGTAAAGTGGCAGACTTTAACACCATATGTAAATCAGCGAGTTGTTTTGTTTATGTCTCCCCTCTCACTGAGTAACATCTCTCTTTCCCTTTAATAGAGAGAGAGAGAGAGAGAGCCTGCGGTATGTTAAATTACCGGGTGAACGATTAGTTTTCATTGTACAGCAGATCATGGTCTCTCTTTGGGGCTTTGCTATTGCTTGCTTGGTGGGTGGGGGGTGCTGATGTTTTTTCTTGCTGAAGTAAGTGGGTGGAGGAGGGTCATTGCTTTGCTGCTGCTTATGCATGGGAGGGGGAGTGGGGGACTTCGAGGTGCTAGCATTTTTACTGTCACTCATTCTTTGGGGCACTCTTCTGTTTTTGGGGATGTCTGTGAAGAACAAGAGGTTCAGGTTGTATATTGTACACATTCTGATATTAAATGGAACTATTAAACTGTTATCATGTATTGCATTGTACTGCTGCCACAAAGTTAACAATTTTCACAACATATGCCAGTGATATTAAACCTGATTCAGTCCAGACAAGTAAAACTTCTCTCCAAAGATGCTCCCTGACCTGCTGAGTTCCTCCAGCATTTAGCATGTTGGACAAGAATTTGTGAAGTGTGGGTGAATTTACAAACACAAACATTTTAAATGTGAAAAAACAAATTATTTGGATTTATTTAAAGAACTAGTAATAATACTCAAGCTCACAAATACAATATTGTACACATTCTGATACATTTCCATCTTTACTCTGAATCCAACCATAATTTCAAAACTTTTATTTAATGTTGCAACAAGCGTTCACGGGTCTGGTGCTGGGAGAAGTTGCCTGCATGGAGCCAATTGAATCAAGATTTATTCGTATTTCTATTTTCATTCCTCCTCTGTTCTCCTGATATGCAGATATCTTTTTGTGTTAGTCAGTTGAGTGGGTTCCTTGTCTTCTGGATCAGCAGGCTGAGAGACGTTGGGCCGCTTCCCATTACCCTGTGACTCCAGCTCAATTTCTTCGAAGGACGAGCTGCTGGCCACCGACTCACTCCAATCACTGTCCTCCATCTCCCCGCTGGCTGTGCCAGGTGTGACAGGCAGCATCAGGGAGGTTTCCCTGCTCTCCGTGAAGGCCTCGTACGTCAGCGAGCTGCTGTCGCTAAACGAATCTGCACTTACAGTAAAGAAAAGAGAAAAACTTGAGCAAGTTGAACATCCAGAACATATCAACATCAACAATATGCAGTTTTCAGCCTCTTTCCCCAGGTTACAGTTCCAACTGGCAGTGAACTGCTACTGTATCAATCTGCTGGTGTCTGAGGCCTGCCCTGCACCAGACCCTAACAGTGGCCCAGCTGACAGAGCTGCTACCTTAGACCAGGGCTCGATTCTGTGCTTGGGTGCTGTCTTAGTGGGAATACATTGAGGAAAAAGTTGTGATTTTCCTAATTAAATCATCTTTAGAGAGATTCATAGTTCCTGCATAAGGCTGTCAGTAGTTAGGTGTCTGAAGCTGTTTCATTGCCTCTAGCGAATAGCAGAGCTCTGGTGCGGAGTGGGGGTGTGTTCCTTGTGACCATGTGAGATTTCTCTGGGTGCTCCAGTTCCCATCCACATCCCAAAGAGGTGCGACTTGGTGGGTCAAATGATTACTGCGCCTCGAACTGTTCACATAGGTAGAATCTGGGGTGAACTGATAAAATGTGTGGAGTTTCAGTGTAGGATTAGTGCAAAGGGTGGTGATGGATCACATGACTTCGATGGGCCGAAGGGTCTATTCCACACTCTACCTCTGTGTGACTAACAGTTCCCTGTTGGGGGTTGAGAGAGGTATCTGTCGAGAAAAGGATTGGGTACACAATGGAAAAGTGGTTAGTGCTGCCAGGATTTGCTCAGGTGCTTGATCAGAAGGGATTGCTCTTTTTTATACCTTTCAACCCCCCCTTTGTCTATCTCTCAGCCATTGGTCTAGATTTCAAAGTTTAGCTTTATTTGCCACACATACATCAAAACATTCAGTGAAATGCATCAATGGCTAACATGGTCCGAGGTTATGCTGAGGGCAGCACACAAGTGTCTCTACACTTACGACACCAACATAGTATTCCAACCCTGGAGGAAACTGGAGCACTGGGAGGAAACCCATGCGATCACGAGGAGAACATACAAACCCCTTACAGACAGCAACAGGAATTGAACCTGGACATTTCAACCTGACGCACACAAAATGCTGGAGAAACTCAGCAAGTCAGGCAGCATCTATAGAGGGGAATTAGCATTCGATGTTTTGGGTAAGATGTTTCATCAGTCCTGTCTCCAGATAAGTTACAACACCGGCTTATATCCAACAGTAAACCAATTTACCAGGATGTTGCCTAGTGTTGGGGGCCTGGGTAACAAGGAGAAGTTGTGCAGACTGAAACTTAGAATGTCAGAGATTGAAGGGTGACCCGACAGAAGTGCATAGTCTTTCTCCCATGGAGACAGTATCATAAACAAGAGGGCATAGGTTTAGATCAGAGGTGAGATATTTGAAATGGACATCAGTGTCAGCCCTTTCATGCAAAGCATGGTGAGTATTTGGAATAAGCTGCCAGAAATAGTGCTTGTGGTGCGTACATTAGCAACATTTAAAAGCCAAGTAGATAAGCACATGGAGAGAAGCAGCTACGGGCCAAATGCAGGCAGATGGGACTAGCTCAGTCAGTATGGACCTGTTTCCGCGCTGTATGACGCTCTCTCATGCTACCTCACTGTGGCCCTTGCAATTTATTTATCTACCTGTACTGCACTCTCTGTAGCTAAAACTTGATAGTTTGCTTTTTGGTTTGGACAGCCTCAATCTACTTACCTTTGGAATCATGTGTATGGATGATATGCAAAACAAAGCTTTGACTCTATCTTAATACAAGTAAACCAATTACCAATGTTCAGAACTCCTCAGCAAATGAAGCAAGCAACAGGATATAGACAACATTTGGGCATGGGCTATACCCAGGTAAAACTTGTGCCACAGAAAGACCAGGCAATGAACATCTCTGGCAAGGAAGTGTGACCACCAAATATTGACATTCAGGGACATTAACATCACCAAATCCCCATCATCAATGTTCATTATTGACTAGAAACAAAACTGGACCAGACATATACCGTAAAAAACCACGGCAGAGTACCCCTTGATAAATGATTCTCTCGAAAACAGACTTTCTACTATCTATAAGGCACAAGTCAAAAGTTCAATGGAATACTCTCTCTCTCTCTCTCTCTCTCTCTGGAACTCAGCAGGTCAGGCAGCATTTATGGAAATGAATATACAGTCGATGTCTTGGGACATCCTTCATATAGTCCTTCATCAGGACTGGAAAGGAAGTGTGAAGAGCTCACTCCTACAACAGAGAAGCAATGGTAATTTCTGGCCCCCTTCCCTTCAATCTTTTTCCATTCCCCATTCTGGCTCCTCTCTTAACTCTTCTCTTCCCATGAATTACCCAGCACCTACTTTCTCCTCACTTTCTCCCACGTTCCACTGTCCTCTCCTATAAGATCCCTTCTTCTTCAGCCCTTTACCTTTTCCACCTATCACATCCCAGCTTTTCACTTCAACCTCATCTCCCACCCTCCCTCCTTCACCTTCACCTGTCAGGTTGCACTCCTTCTCCTCCCCCCACCTTTTTATTCTGGCTTCTTCCACCTTCCTTTCCAGTCCTGATAGCTTGAAACATCAACTGCTTATTCCCCTCCATAGATGCCGCATGACCTTTCAGGATTTTGTATGTGTTGTCCTGGAATTCCAGCACCTGCAAATCTCTCGTGTTTATCGTTTGACTCATAATCATCTACCACCCTTCAAAACAGTAACAGTGAGCACCATCTGCATTATGTATGGTCTCCTATCTAGTCTCCTATACCAGGCACGGTGTCCGACATTCTTGGAAACACATTGCAGGCCTTAAATTCCAGAACTGTACACCCAAAAGCTCTCTGACAGATACACACTGTGGCCACATTATTAGGTACACCCGCTCGTTATTGCAAATGTTTGATCAGCTGATTATGTGATAGCAATGTAATGCATAAAAAATCATAAGAACATAAAATACCAGAGCAGAATTAGGCCATTCAGCCAAACAAATCTGCTCTGCCATTCCATCGTGGCTAATTTATTACCTCTCTCAACCCCATTCTCCCGCCTTCTGCCCGTAACCTTTGTTGCCCTGACTAATCAACAGCCTGTCAAACTCGGCTTTAAATGTACCCATGACTTAGCCTTCACAGCTGTTGGTGGCAATGAATACCACAAATTCAACTCCCCCGGCTAAAGAAATTCCTCCTCATCTCATGCAAATAGATGTCCGTCTAATCTGAGGCTCTGCCATCTGATCCCGGACTCCCACTATAGGAAACTTCCTCTTTACATCCACTCTATCTAGACCTTTCAATATTGGATAGGCTTCAGTGAAATACCCCTCGTTCTTCTAAATGCCAGCAAGTACAGGCCCAGTGACATCAAACGCTCCTCACACATTAACCCTTTCATTGCCAGAATCATTCTCATAAACTTCCTCTGAACCCTCTCTACTGTCAGCACATCTTTTCTTAGATAAGGGACCCAAAACGGCTCTCAGTGCTCCAAGTGTGGTCTGACCAATGCCTTATAGAACCTCAGTATTACATTCTCGCTCTTATATTCTCATCCTCTCGAAATCAATGCTAACACTGCATTTGTCTTCCTTACCTCTGACTCAATTATCCTTCCGGGAATCTTGCACAAGGACTCCCAAATTCATTTGCACCTCTGATTTTTAGATTTTCTCCCCATTTAGAAAATAGTATATGCCCTTACTCCTTCTACCAATATGCATAACTATACTCTTCCGTACATTGTGTTTCATCTGTGGGACACCACTAGTCAGCAGCATCCAACCAGAAAAGGTCTGCTTTATTCCCACTCTTTGCCTTCTGCCAATCAGCCAATTTTCTATCCACTTTTCTATCTTTCTTGTAATACCATGGGCTCTTATCGTTAAGCAGCTTAATATGTAAACTTTGTCCTGAAAATACAAGTAAACAACATCCACTGACTCTCCTTTGTCTATCCTACCTGCTATTTCCTCAAAAAATTCTTTTTTTTTGTAATTTATTTTTTTATTGAAGTTCATCATCAAATAAACATTCCCATAAGATGTATTTCAGACATTGTACATATATATCATATAATCATATATATCACAAATCTCCACAAAGTATTTATCTGAGGTATACACTTATAGAAAAGAGTGGAAAGACAAAACAAGCAAAAGGAAAGAACTATGTACAAGTAGGGAGTGATCTTTTTTTACAACAGATTCATTGATTTGTGAGAATAAAATCAGGCCTGTGAAGCATTATGTAGTTAAACCATTTTTCCCAGTATGAATCAAATTTGGCAGGCAAACTTCCCCTTTGGGAAACCATGCTGACTTTGGCCTATTTTATCATGAGCCTCCAAGTATCCTCTGTCCTCTGGAACCATTCCAGAATTTATTGATTCTTGGAAAGATCACTACTAACGCCTCTGTAATCTCATCATCTACCTCTTTTAGAACACTGGGTGTAGTCCATCTGGTCCAGATGACTTATCAACCTTCAGACCTTTCAGCTTCCTAAGCACCTTCTCCTGAGTTAATAGCAACTAGTCACTTCTGGCCCTAACACTCTTGAATTTCTGGTATACTACTAGTTCTTCCACAGTGATCACCGATGCAAAATACTTATTATGTTTGTCCGCCATTTCTTTGTCCCCTATTACTACTTCTCCAGTGTCATTTTCTAGTGGTCTGGTATCCACTCTTGTCTCTCTTTTACTCTCTATACATCTGAAAAAGCTTTTTGTATCCTCTTTTATATTATTGGCTAGCTTACCTTCATATTTCATCTTTTCTCTTCTTATGGCTTTTTAGTTGCCTTCTGTTGGTTTTTAAAAGCTTCACAATCCTCTAACATTCCACTCTTTTTTGCTAAATTATATGGCCTCTCTTTTGTTTTTATGCTGGCTTTGACTTCCTTTGTCATCCTTCCTTTAGAATGCTTCTTCTTCTTTGTACCTATCCTGCACTTTACAAATTGTTCCCAGAAACTCCAGCTGTTCTGCCAGCATCCCTGCTGAGTGTCCTCTTCCTATCAACTTTACCAACTCCTCTTTCATACCGCTGTAATTCCCTTTACTCCACTGTAATATTGATACATCTGACTTCAGCTTCACCCTATCAAACTGCTCGTGTCCTCATATCTTGACTCCATTCTATCCCCTTTGGTTCTGTCCCTTCCAACCTGCATCCACAATACTAACTGTCAATTATCTGGCCCTGACTGCCTCATTTTCATCATAGATATCCAGTCCCTATGCATTTCTATCCCTCATCAAGAAGGCCTTAAAGCTTGCTGCTTCTTTCTCAATAAAAGAACCAATTAGATCTCCCATCACCAGAACTGGTCCTCAACCTCAACAATTTTTCTTTCAGCTCCTCCTATTTTCTTCAGATTGGCACCCACAAGGGCCCCAGCTATGCCTGACTTTTCGTTGGCTACATTGAATAGTCCATGTTCCAAGCCTGATCCAGTAATGCTCCCCAACTCTTCTCAGTTGCATTGATGGCTGCTTTGGTGCTGTTTCACGCACCCATGCTGAGTTAGTCAATTTCATTACCTTTGCCTCCAACTACCACCCTTAAATGTACTTGGTCCATTTCTTACAACTCTCTCCCTTTCTCAATCGCTCTATCTTCATCTCTGGAGACAAACTATCAACAGACCTTTTATAAACCTGCTGATTCCCACGGTTATCTTGACTATACCTCTTCCCACACTATCTCCTGTAAACATTTCTCAGTTTTTCTGAGTTCCTTTGTCTCTGTCGCATCTGTTCCCAGGATGAGGCTTTATTTCCACAACATCAGAAACGTCCTCCTCTTTGAAAGAACAGGTTTCTCTTCCTCAACCATTGCTGCTGCCCTCACCCGCATCTCCTCCATTTCCCAGACGTCCTTGCTCACCCCATCTTCCCAATGGTTTAACTATGATAGAGTTCTTCATATCCTCACCTATCACCCTATGATCTTCTGCATCCAAAACATCATCCTCCACAACTTCTACCATCTCCAAACGGATCTTAACACAAAACATACCTTTTACCCCCCCCCCCCCATTCCACAGGGATCCCTCTCTGTGCGACTCCCTTGTCCATTCATCCCTCCCCACTATCTCCCACCCAGAGTGCTCCACCTGCTCATTCACCTCCTCTCTCATCTCCATTCAGGACCCCAAACAGTCCTATCAGGTTAGGCACCACTTCACCAGCAAATCCACTGGGGTTGTCTTATTGTGTCCAGTGCTCCTGATGTGGCCTTCTCTGCATTGCTAGGACCTGTCGTAAATTGAACGACTGCTTCATTCAGCACCCCTGCTCCGTCTGCCAAAGTGCAACTTCTCGGTAGCCAAACATTTAAATTCTGATTCCCATTCCCATACATCGGCCCGTGACCTCCAATTGTGCCACGATGAGGCCACCCCCAGGGTGGAGGAGCAAGACCTTATATTCCATTTGGGTAGCCTCCAACCTGATGGCATGAAAATCAATTTCTCCTTCCGGTAAAAAAAATGTTCCCTGCTCCTTCCCCTCTATTCATCACTCTGGCCTCTTATCTCTTCTCACCTGCCTGTCACCTCCCCCTGGCCCCTTCCTGCTTCCCTTTCTCCTATGGTCCACTCTCCTCTCCTATCAGATTCCTTCCTTTCCAGCCCTTTACCTTTCCTACCTACATAGCTTCACCTATCACCTTTTAACTACCCTCTTTCTCCTCCCCTACCTTTTCATTCTGGCATCTTCCCCCTTCCTTTCTAGTCCTGAAGAAGGGTCTCAGCTGTAACATCAATTGTTTATTCATTTCCATAGACACTGCCTGAGTTCCTCCAACATTTTGTATGTGTAGTTTTATATTAGGATCACTGTCTCCTAAGTGCTCCTTTACCTTAAACTCCCTAATCAAATCTGGTTCATTACACAACACCCAATGCAGAATTGTCTTTTCTCTAGTGGCCACAACCACAAGCTACTCAAAAAGCCAGCTTGTAGGCATTTTACAAATTCCCTCTCTTGGTATTCGGTACCAACCTCATTTTATATATCAACCTGCCTATTGATATTCCCCCATGATTCTTGCCCTTTTTACATGTGATCTTTATCTCCCATTGTAATTTGTACCCCACATCCTGGCTGCTTGGAGGCCTGTATATAATTCCCATCAAGGTCTTTTTACCTTAGCAGTTTCTTAACTCCATGCCACAGTTGCGTAGCAGAGCGCCACAGCAGCATAGTGATCAGCACAATGCTATCACAGCTTGAGAGTTCAGCTCTGGCACCATCTGTAAGTTTTGTATCTTCTCCCTGCATGAGTTTCTTCCAGATCCTCTGGTTTCCTCCCACAGTCCAACTACCTGTCTGTAGGTTAATTGGTCATTGTAACCAATTAAGGTTAAATGGGGGGGAGGGTGGTTTGCTGGGTGGTTGGCTCGTTAAGCCGGGAGGGCCTGTGCCATCACTACGCAACTGTGGCATGGAGTTAAGAAACTGCTAAGGTAAAAAGACCTTGATGGGAATTATATTAAACTATCCTTTTCCTTCTCAGATGTGGCTGCACATTTATTATTTTAACTTTCCGAGCTTAATTTCCCTACCTCTCCAATTTAAAACAGTCTGCATTCCAAGTGTAATTGTGCTTTATCTCCAATGTTTATTCAGGTCAAAAGACAATCTCTGCTTCCCATCCTTGGCGAAGATATGAATCCCACTGTTAGAGCAGTCAATCCTCTTGTGCCAGGGATGTAATTACTGCCTGTGATTTTAGTTAGACTGCATAGAAATTAAATAGCAGAATGCTCAGAGGACTTAATTAGTCTTGCAAAGAAGGTGCAATCAATACCACTGGATAAGGCAAGAGCATAAGCACGTTAATAATGATTAATTATATGTAATAACTACAGCAGTTAGCATATTAGATGCAGTTTTGAAAGGTCTTACATCAGTAGAAGTAGTATGAGATTTCTATCACATTCTTAATATAAGGTTTGGCATGAGAAGGTGTATTTATTGTCATCAGAATTTTGTTCTTACTAATTTATTTTTGAGATGATGCATTCACGCCAGGTTTCAGTTGAATGCCCTAATCTTAGCTATTTGGGTTAAATATTCTGGTCACTGAGCCTGCCTTTAACATAGACAATCAAGGTGCCATGTACTGCCAATATTTGGCACAGGTACTCGCTCACATAGCAGGGAAATCCCAATCAAAGATGCTGTACTGTCCATAGGCGGCAGCTGGGGCAGTCACTTTTACCACGGCCTTTCCTGCTGCTGGATCTCAGACACACAAAATTATGGACGTACGTAAAGGTCAGTCAGAGCTAGGGAGTGTTGAGTGAGGCTTTCTACATCACTGGGGCCCAGGACACGAATCTCAAACACCTCTCTGTTTCTGTGCAATCTGAATTCTAGTATTGTCAGTTCATCAGGTATGGTTGTAAAAAGGCATGTTAGAAGGAGGAGCTTAGGAGAGACAATGGCACCTAATGGCTACTCCTTTGCATGCATCTTCAGAAACAGCTCTATTTCTATTTTTAATATTTCTATTTTTCCCTTTCAGGGTTCTTTTGAAGACCCTGACCTGGAGTTACATGCTGACTTTGGTTCTTTGCGGGAATGAGATCTGCTCCCGGGGTCTCACGACTGGCTGCTATTCAACATACCAAGCATGAGGCCTAGAAGACAAACACGCCTTCAGGGTTACAGGATTTTGTGGCTCTGGAAGCAGGCAGACTCGAGGTCAGTGCCTCCACAGGAATCTGGTTTGTTATGGGAGTACACAGAAGATCTTTGGCTGTGTGCCCAGAGACCTGAGTTCTTTGGGCACAGAACTCAGAAAAAGCGATGCAATAGACTTTTAACATTGTAAATCGGCGAGTTGTTTGTTATGTCTCCCCTCTCGCTGTGAAACGCAGACATCTCTTTTTCCCTTATTAGGGAGAGAGAGCCTGTGGTATGTCGAATTACCGGGTGAATGAGTAGTCTTTGGGGTTCTGCAAGTCTGTGTCTTTATTGATACTTTGCTGCACGCTGGAGTGCTCGGTGGGGGGAGAGGGGATCTTTGCTTTGCTGCTGCATACGCGTGTGAGGGAGGACTTGGGATTCTAATATTTAACTGTCGTTCATTCTTTGGAGCACTCTGTTTTTGTGGATGGCTGCAAAGAAAAAGTATTTCAGTGTGTATACATTTCTCTGGCATTAAATATACTTTGAAGCCTTTTATGTATTGGCCTTCATTAGACAGAGGATTGATTTCAAAAGCCAAGAGGTAATGTTAAACCATAAGACATTGGAGCAAAATTAGGGCATTTTGTCAATCAAGTCTGCTCCACCATCCCTTTGTGGCTGATTTATTTCCCGCTCAACCTCATTCTCCTGCCTTCTCTCTGTAAACTTTCACGCCCTTACTAATCAAGAACCTATCAACCTCTGCTTTAATAAGACCACTGCTGCAGCTTTATAAAATCCTGGTTGGACCACATTGTGTCCCAGTTCTGGTTGCCTCATTATAGGTAGGGTGTAGAAACTTGAGAAAGGTGAAGATAAGATTTACCAGGGTGCTGTCTAGATTAGACAGCATATCATATGAGGGTACCCCTACCGCTTTTCCCTTTGGAGTGAAGGAGGAAGACGGGTGACTTGATAGAAGTGTATATGATAAGAAGCATAGGTCGAGTGGGTAACCAGAGACTTTTACCCAGCGTGGAAATGACTAATTCGAGACAACACAATTGTAAGGTGATAGGAGGAAAGCATAGAGGGGATGTCAGAGGTAAGCTTTTTACACAGAGCGATGGGTACATGAAATGCCCTGCCAGGGGTGGTGATAGAGGCAGATACATTAGAGGCATACAAGTAACTCTTACTTAGGTATATGGATACTAGAAAAATGGAGGGCTACTTAGGAGGGTGGGTTAGGTTAATCTTACAGTAGATTACAAGTCAACACAATATTGTGGGTTGAAGGACACCATACTGTGGAGTTCGATGTTTTATATTCACTCTTTTGTTTTTGAGAAGCCAGTCAACTCTTCATACTATTCTAACAAGAGATTACAGAGAGTTGTGGATATAACTCAGTCCATCATGAAAACCAGTATGGACTCTTGTTTCTCACTTCTCACTACCATGGAAAAGCAGCCAACATAATCGAATACCTCTCCCTCCTCAGTCATCTCCCCACTCCTATGGGCAAAAGATACAAAAGTCTGAAAGCACATCCCACTGGCTTCTATCCCATTGTTATTAGACTCTTGAATGAACTTCTTGCATTATAAGATGGACTCCTAACCTTACAATCTACTTTGCCATGACCTTGCACCCTGCTCTCTGCCTGCACCACACTTTCTCTTCAACTGTAACATTATATTCTGCATTTTGTTATTGTTTTCCCTTAGTCCACCTCAATGTACTGCCATAGGGAAGTGATCTGTATGGATTGCAGGCAAATCAAATTTTTTCAGCACACCTCAGAACATGAAACAATAATAAACCAATTCTCAATTACCACTTTGTTTTAACAAAATACTAGTTGAACATACATTGCAGCATTGTTCTTAAGTCTTAACATGTCTGCACTTTCTGTGTAACTGTAGCACTTTATTCTGCATTCTGGTATTGGTAACATAGAACATAGCACACGAACAGGCCATTTGGCCCATAATGTTGTGCCAAACCAGCTAGAAAGCAAATCAAAAACACTCAAACAATAACCCATCCTACCTACACCATGTCTATATCCCTCCATCTTCCTTATATCCATGTGGCTATCCAAACGCCTCTTAAAAGCCTGCAAAGTCTTTGCTTCTACCACCTTGCCAATCAGAGCATTTCAGGACATCACGATTCTCTGAATAAAAACTTACTCCTCACATTCCTCCTTGAACCTAAACCTCTCTCACCTTTAATGCATGCCCTCTGGTGTTAGACATTTAGACCCCAGAAACAGATACCCTCTGTCCACTCTACCTATGCCTCTGATAATCCTATATACCTCTATCAGATGTCCCCTCAGCCTCTGACCTCCGGAGAAAACAACCCATGTTTATCCAGCCTCTCATGATAGCACGTTCCCTCTAAACCAGGCAGCATCCTGGTGAACCTCTTCTGCACCCTCTCAGAAGCCTCCACATCCTTCCTATAGTGGGGTGTCCATAACTGTGTGCGAGTACTCCAGAGTGGCCTAATCTTTCTTTATAAAGTTGCAACATAACCTTCTGAATCTTGAACTCAATGCCTTGACTAATAAAACCAAAATACCATATGCCTTCTCAACTACCTGTGTAGCCACTCTCAAGAGGCTATAAATGGATCCCAAGATCTCTCTGCTCAGCCACTCTGTTCTTGCCCTTAACAGTGTACTGTCTCCTTGCATTTGCTCTACAGAGGTGCAAAACCTTACATTTATCTGGGTTAAACTCTATCTGCTATTGCTCAGCCCACATCTGCAGCTGATCTATATTGTTCTGTATTCTTCACCGGTCTTCTAACACTATCCACAGCTCCACTGATCTTGGTATCATCCACAAATTTACTAATCCACCCACCTACACCTTCATTGGTCATTTATGTATGTCACAAGCAGCAGAGGCCCCAGCACAGATCCCTGCAGAACTCCACTAATCACAGACCTCCAGCTCGAATGAGTCCCATCAACCACTACCCTGTGTCTTCTATGCACAAGCCAGTTCTAAATCCAAACAGCAGATTGCAGATCCCATGCATCTTAATCTTCTGAATTATCCTCCCATTAGGGACTTGATCAAATGCCTTACTAAAATCCATGTAGATAACACCTACTGCCCTACCCCCATCAATCTCTCTCGTCATCTTGTCAGAAAACTCAATCAAGTTGGTAAGGCATGACCTGCCATGCACAAAGCCATGCTGGCTCTCCCTAATTAGGCCATGGGTTTCCAAATGCTAATATTGTATTCCTAAGAATTTTGTCTAGCAATTTCCCTACTACTGGCGTGAGACTCACTGGTCTATAGTTCCCAGGACTATTCCTGTTCCCTTCTTAAATAAGGGTACAACATAGGCCACTCTGGGACCTCACCAGTGACTAGAAAGGACACAAAGATACTGGTCAAGGGCCCAGCAATCTCTTCTCTTGCCTTCTTCAATAACCTGGGATAAATCCCATCAGACCCTGGGGACTTAGCTACCTTAATAGTCATTAGGAGGCCCAACATTTCCTCCTCATCAACTGCTAAAACCCCTAAAATATTTATACTCTCAGTACTGATCTCCTGGTCCTCCATATCCTTTTCCTTGGTAAATACTGAAGCAAGTACCTATTAAGTACCTCACTCATGTTCTCTGCAACCAAGCAAATGTTCCCTCCTTTAACCTCCAGTAGTTCCACTCTCCACCTGGTTATCCTCTTGCTCTTGATATATGTATAGAATGCCTTAGGATTCACCTTAATTCTACTTTACAAGGAGATTTAATGGCCCCTCTTGGCTTTCCTAATTCCCTATAGTTCTTTCCTTGCTTCCTTATATTCCTTATGTGCTTCATTTGATCCTGACTTCCGAAGCTTTACATACTTTTCCTTTTTCTTCTTAAATAGATTCATCACCTCACAGGCATCCAAGATTCTCTTCTCTTTCCATCCCTGTCCTTCTTTCTAACAGGAATATACCATTCCTGCACTCTGTGCAATTGGTCTTTAAACATCCTCCACCTGCCTGATGTGTTAATTGGGAACTTCTTTTATCTGGCAAGTCCACATCAGGTATGTGGTGGGTGTTTAATGCCCTTGTAATCTGCCCTACTCCAATTTAAAACTCCCCCACAAGGACCATACCTATCCTTATCTATAGCTATCCTGAAAGGCAAGGAGTTGTGCTCACTGATTCCTAACTGTTCACCCACTGAAAGGTCAGCCTCATTACCCAACACCAGGTCCAGTACAGCCCCTCCACATATTGATTTAGTAAATCTTCCTGGATACACTTAACAAATTCAGCCCCATCTAAACCCCTTACACTATGAAGATCCCAGTTCATATTAGGGAAGTTGAAATTCCCCTCCCCCCATGACAACAATCCTATTATTTTTAGACATTTCCTTAATCCGATTACATGTCTGTTCCTCAATATCCCGGTAACCATTAGAGGATCTGTAGTACAATCCCATCAGTGTGATTGTACCCTACCTTTTCCTGAGTTCCACTCAAACGGACTCAGTGCCTGACCCCCTCCATTATGTCTTCTCCAAGTGCAGCTATAATATTGTCCCTGATAGTAGTCCAACTCCAACTCCTCTTTTACCTCCTCCTCGATCTTTTACAAAACTTCAAAAACCTGGTACATTAATCATGCATTCCTGCCCCTCTCTCAACCAGGATTCAGTAATGGCTACAACATCATAGTTCCTTGTACTGATCAATGCTCTAACTTCATTACCCTTACCCATGATACTCCTAGCATTAAAATATACACGTATCATACCTGTTATTTCGATTTTGCCTTTCAATACTTGCCCTGACATCGACCTCCTGGTCAGATCCTTCCCTTAATGACCTGGGGCTCCGGTTTCCTGCAAAACTAGTTTACTCTTCTGAGTAGCATCAGCAAGCCTCCCACTCCAGGTCAGGTGCAACCCATCTTTCTTGCACGGGTCACACCTTCCACTGATCTGAGAACTTGAAACCCTGTCTTCTGCACCATCTCTGCAGCTACTTATTCATCTGTGCCATCACCCCATTCCTACCTGCACTAGCCCTTGCCATAGGGAGTAATCCGGAGATTGGAGGTTCAGCTCCTTTCCTTACTCTCTGGACTCACTGTGCAGGACCTCTTCCTCTTTTCTGCCCATGTCATTGGTGGCAACGTGCATCACAACCTCTGGCTGTTCCCCTTCCTCTGCTAGAATATCCTGCAGCCACTCCAATGCATCCTGGACCCTAGCACCTGGCAGGCAATACACCATCCTGGTGTCTCTTTTGCAGCCACAGAATTTCCTTTCTGTCCCCATAAATATCGAGTCCCCAATAACAACTTCACTGCTTGATTTTACCCTTCTCTGCCGAGCCTCATTGCTGGCCACACAGCCACCAACCTGGCAGCTGCTGCCGTGATCTGATGGGACAACTTGCTTTAACTTGCTTTATCTCAAAGCACTGTGTAATGAAATGATTTCTATGAACAAGCTTTTTACAGTACCTCAATAACTGTGACAATAATGATAATAAGCCAACCTAAAAAAAACAAACCTGACACTAAACACTCTGGTTAAAAAAACCCATCCCTTTAAAACTCCTGCCTTTCACCTTAAACATTGTGTATGGGATGATAAGAGGCATAGATAGAGTAGACAGCAGAGACTTTTTCCCAGGGTAGAAATGGCTAATACCAGGGTGAATTATTGGGGGAGGGGGGCGTCAGAGGAGAGATCTTTTATGCAGAGAGTAGTTGGGTGCATGGATCATGCTGCCAGAGGTGACGGGAGAGGCAGGTACATTAGGGACATTTGAGAAAATAGAGGCACTTGGATGATATAAAACTGGAGGGTATATGGGAGAGAAGGGCAGGTGATCTCAGAGCAGGTGGAAAGGTTGGCACAATGTTGTGCTGTAACGATTGTTGTTTTATTTTCTGTGGCATTCTTGTTTTAAGAGGTGCATAAAACATCTTGCTGGTAGAGAGATACAGTACAGAAACATGGCACTTCAGCTCACTGACCACCAACCGCTCAGTATACTGATCCTTCATTCTATTCACCCCACATTCACAACTTCCTTCTGTCACTACCTACACACAACTTTTAACCTACACCCAGACCATAGCCCCCATACCCCTCCCATCCACACAGCTATCCAAATTTCTCTTAAATGCAAAAATCGAACCCACATCCACCATTTCTGCTGGCAGTTTATTTTACACTTGTACTTTCCTCTAAGTCAGGAGTTCCAAACTTTTTTAATGCCATTGTCCCCTACTTTTAACTGAGGGGTCCGTGGACCCCAGGTTCGGAACCTCTGCTCTAAGTGAAGAAGTTCCCACTCGTGTTCCCCTTAAACATTTCACTTTTCACCATTAACCCATGATCTCTAGTTCTAGTCTCACCCAGCCTCAGTGGAGAAAGCCTGTTTGTATTTACGCTATCTATACCCCACATAATTTTGTATACCTCTATCAAATCTCCTCTCGTTCTCCTACACTCTGGGAAATAAAATCCTAACCTATTCATCCTTTCCCTATAACTCAGTCCTCAAGTCCTGGCAACATCCTTGTAAATTTTCTCTGCACTCTTTCAATTTTATTGATATCTTTCTGTAGGTAGGTGACCAGAATTGCAGAGTAAAATCCAAAAAATGCTAGAGATAGCTGATGCTTTGAGTAATTCCAGCATTTTCTGACTGTCAGCATCTCCTGTTTGTTTCTTTTCAGCTACCTGGATTAAATCTCCCAACTGGGAGCCAGAGCACAATCCTCTGACTCACAGATGAGACGCCACCACGGAGGTTCAGCTGTCAACCAGCCGAGACTCATGCAACCTGATCATAAAATGAAGCATGGCGTGTATGGGAGAGAAATGTGGCTGATATCCTCAGCATCCCTAGGGTGAAATCTAGTGCAGAGTCCCGATGGATGATTCCAACTGGAAAATTAACAATTCCTTTCCTCCCACACATACATATTTGACCCGCTGAGTTTCTCTGACTGAGGAACTTGATGGTTTCCCTTTTTATCTTGCTACCATCAGGGAAAAGGTACAGGAACCTGAAGACACATTTTAGGAATAGTGTATTCCATTCCACCATCGTATTTCTGAACAAACAATGAAATGCATGAACACTACCCGTCTTTTTTGTTCTCTTTCTTGCACATATATATTTATATTTCTTAGTATAATTTATAATAGATTTCATGTATTGCACTGTACTGCTGATAAAAAGCAACAAATTTCATGACATATGTTAGAATAATAAACCTGAATCTGATTCTGTGATTCCAGCATCTGCAGTGTCTGGCCTCTCTGCTGTACACTGCTGACTGCTGGAGTGTTGGGCGAAGACACTGAGCAGCCCCTCACCAATGGCGTAGGTAGGAAAGATGAGGATGTCTTGAAGAGAGATTTTCGGAAGCTGGGTAGAAAGCTGAAAAGCAGGACCTTCAGGGTAGTAATCTCTGGATTGGTGCCTAAGCCAGTGATTTGGAGATGAATGAATGGCTGAGGAACTGGTGCAGGGACAGGGCTTCAGATTTCTGGATCATTGGGATCTCTTCTGGGGAAGGTATGACCTGTACAAAAGCAATATGTTGCACCTGAGCCCAGGCGGTGGGGGGCAATATCCATGAGGGCAGGTTTGCTAGAATTGTTCAGGAGGGTTTAAAGTCATTTGGCAGGGGAATGGGATCTGGAGTGATAGGGCTGAGGATGGTGTTGTTGGTTTACAAACAGAGGCAGTGTGTGGTGAGCCTGCTAGCAAGGAGAGGCTGATGATAACTGCAGTCAATGGGATTAATCACAATGTAAGAGGGAGGAAAAATTGAAAAGGGTGACGAATACAGAACTGAAGGTGTTACAGTATATTCAAATGCACACAGTATATGGAATAAGGTAGATGAACAGTTACACATTGCCACGTATGATGTTGTGGCCATCACTGAATAGTGGCTGAAGGAAGATTATAGCTGGGAGTTTAACATCCATGGATACACATTATATCAAAAGTACAGGCTGCTAGGCCAAGGGTGTGAGGTGACTCTGTTGGTAAAAAGTGAAATCAAATTATTAGAAAGAGGTGACGTAGTGTCAGTAATCATTGTGGATAGAGCTGCATGGGTAAAAAGACACTAATGGGAGTTATATAATAAGACCCCCCAAAACAGTGGTAAGTATGTGGTCTCCAAGGGGATAGAAAATGCATGTCAAAAGGGCAATGCTACAATAGTCATGGGGGATTTCAGTATGCAGGTGGATTGGGGAAATCAGTTTGGTGTAGGATCCCAAGAGGGGGAATTTGTAAAATGGCTTTTTAGATCCACTGGGAGATCAGCCATTCTGGATTGGGTGGTGTGCAATTAATTAGAGTGCTTAAAGTAAGGGAACCCTTTGGAGCCAGTGATCATAATATGATAGAATTCGCCCTGCAATTTGAGAAAGAGAAGCTAAAAATTATTGTATTAGTTTGCAGTGGAGTAAAGGGAATTACAGAGGCATGAGAGATGAGCCGGCCAAAATTGATTGGGAGGGAATACTAACAACAGAAATTTCTGGGAGCAATTCAAATGGCACAGTATTCTAAAGGGAGGATGACGCAACGGTGGCTGACAAAGGAAATCGAAGGCAACATTAAAGCCGAAGAGAGCTTTTAAAAACTTTTAAAAGCTTTTAAAAACTAACATAAGGTAACTAAAAAAGTCATAAAGAAGGAAAAGATGGAATATGAAGGTAAACAAGCCAATAATATTAAAGGGGAGACAAAAAAGTTTCTTCAGATATATGAAGTGTAAAAGAGAGGTGAGAGTAGATGTCAGACAGCTGGAAAGTGATGCTGGAGAGGTAGTAATAGGGGATAAGGAAATGACAGATGAATTGAATCAGTCTTCACTGTGGAAGACCCTAGCAGTATGCCAGAAGTTCGAGAGTGTCAGGGGGCACAAGTGCCATTGCTCGGCCGAAGGTTCTTGGGAAACAGAAAGATCTGAAGGTAGTTAAGTCACCTGGACCAGATGGTTTACATCCCAGGGTTCTGAAAGAGGTGACTGGAAGGATTGTGGAGGCATTAGGAATGATCTTTCTATAATCATTCTGGTATGGTTGCAGACTGTAAAACTGCCAGTGTCACTCCACTCTTCAAGAAGGAAGAGAGGCAGAAGAAAGGAAATTATAGGCCAGTTATCCTGGCTTCAGTGGTTGGGAAGTGGTTGTTAAGGATGAGGTTTTGGGATACTTGGAGGCACATGATAAAATAGGCCATAGTCAGCATGGTCTCCTTAAGGGAAAATCTGTTGGAATTCTTTGAAGAAATAACAGGCAGAATAGACATAGGAGAATTGGTGGATGTTGTGTACTTGGATTTTCAGAAGGCCTTTGACAGGGTTCTACACATGAGGCTCTAAGCATGATAAGAGCCCATGGCATTACAGGAAATATACAAGCATGGACATGGATAGAGCATTGGCTGATTGCAGGAGGCAGAGTGGGAATAAAGGGAGCCTTTTCTGTCCGGCTGCCAATGACTAGTGGTGTTCCACAGGGATCTGTGTTGGGATCGCTTCTTTTCATGTTATATGTCAATGATTTGGATGATGGAATTAAAGACTTTGTGGCCAAGTTTGCAGACCATACAAAGATAGGTGGAGGGCAGGTAGTGTTGAGGAGGGTGAGAGGCTGCAGAAAGACTTAGACAGATTAGGAGAATGGGCAAAGAAGTGGCAGATGGAATACAGTGTCAGGAAGTATATGGTCATGTACTTTGGTAGAAGAAATAAAAGCACAGACTATTTTCTAAATGGAGAGAAAGTTCAAAAATCTGAGGTGCTAAGGGACTTGGGAGTGCTCGTGCAGAATTCCCTAAAGGTTAATTTGCAGATTGAGTTGGTGGTGAGGAAGGCAACTGCGGTGTTCGCATTCATTTTGGGAAGGCTAGAATATAAAAACAAGGATGTAATGTTGAGGCTTTATAAGTCATCGGTGAGGCCTCACTGGGAGTTCTGTGAGCAATTCTGGGCCCCTTATCTTAGAAAGGATGTGCTGACTTTGGAGAAAGTTCAAAGGAGGTTCACGAAAATTATTCTGGGATCGAAAGCCTTTTCGTATGAAGAGCATTTGATGGCTCTGGCCATGTATTCACTGGCATTCAGAAGAATGAGGGGTGACCTCACTGAAACCTATCGAATTTTGAAAAGCCTCGAAAGAGTGGATGTGGAGAGGATGTTTCCTATGGTGGGAGAGTCTAAGACCAGAGGACACATCCTCAGAATAGAGGGGCATCCATTTAGAATGGAGATGAGGAGGAATTACCCTAGCCTGAAACTGGTAGATCTGTGGAATTTGTTGCCATAGGAGGACAAGTCACTGGGTATACTGTATGTATGGTGGAAGTTGATAGATTCATGATTAGTCAGAGCATTAAGGGATACAGGGAGAAGGCAGGAGACTGGGGCTGAGAGGAAAATTGGATCAGCCATGATGAAATGGCAGAGGAGACTCAATGGCCAAATGGCCCATTCCTGCTCCTATATCTTATGGTCTTATATACTGGGGCATTTAAGAAACTTAATAAGCACATGGATGATACTGAAAAAGGAGGGCTATGTAGAAGGAAAGGGTTAGATTGATCTGAGAGTGGGTTAAAAGATCGGCAAAACATCACTGGCCTGTACTGTGCTGTAATGTGTTAATGAACTTCCCAGCTTGAAGAAGTCTCTGATGAACTACCACCAACGTACCACCTGTGGAATCAAAGGAGCTTTACCACTGTTCCAATACCATCAGGTAGGCTTACCCATGCCATGCCATCCCACATCCACACTTTGGCTAGTCCAATCAGCTGGCTGTACTTCTACTTCTGTCACCAGGCTGAGACTGAAGACTGCAGCACCTGTGCTAAGGACCATACAGGTGTGGTAACGGGAGGCAAAGGAGAGCTTGCAGGACTGTTTTGAATCAGTGGACTGGACAATATTCAGGGAGCCATCTTCAAATCTGAATGAATATGCCACTGTTGTAACCGACTTCATCAAGACCTATGTGGATGATGTGTGCCTCCAAGAACATACTGGGCATACCCAAACCAAAAGCTTTGGGTGAACCAAGAGATCCGTGGCATACAAGCCTGATGATCCATAACTGTGCAAGAAGTCCAGGTAAGATCTACCAACGGCTATATTAAGATAGAAGAAACCATTCTGATTGAAGTTAATACGCATCAGCTCTGGCAGTGTTTGCAGGATATTACTTCCTTCTGAGTGAAATATAACATTATGAATGGCTGTGATGCTTCACTTCCAGATGAGTTCAATGTCTTTAGTGCATGCTCTGTAAGGGAGAATAAAACTACACCTGTGCAAATACCTGCAGCATCTGGTGACCCTGTGACTGCTGTCCCAGAGGCTGACGTCAGAACTTCTTTCAAGAGGATGAACCCTTTCAAGTCATAAGGCACAGATGGTGTACCTGATAGGGCACTGAAAACCTGTGCCAACGAACTAGTAGGAGTGTTCAAAGACATCTTCAATTCTCATTACTGCAGTCAGTGAAGCAGTCAACCTGCTTCAAAAAGAAGACATGAAGAGCAGGGTGAGCTGCCTCAAAGACTATTGCTCAATTGTATTCACATCTACTGTGATGGAGTGCTTTGAGAGATTGGTCATGGCCATAATTTGCTCCTACCTAAAGAAGGGCCTGGACCGGTTGTAATTTTTCTATTACCGCAATAGGTCTACAGCAGGTGCAATTTCACTGGCTCTCCACTTCGCCTTAGATCACCTGGACAATAGCAATAGCTATGTCAGGTTGTTATTTATTGATTACAGCTCAGCATTTAACATCAGTATTAATCACCAAGCTCCAAAACCTGGGCCATTGGACCTCCCTCGACAACTGGATCCTTGACTTCCACATCAGGAGACCACAGTCAGTATGGATTGGAAATAATATCTCTGCCTCACTAACAATCAACACTGGTTCAAGTCAAAGATGATTACTTAGCCTACTGCTCTACCCTCATCTATAAATTTGCTGATGACACAACTATTGTTGGCAGAATTTTAGATGGTGACTTGGAGGCGTACAGGTGTGAGAGTGATCATCTGGTTGAGTGGCGTTGCAGCAATAACCTTGCACTTAACGTCAGTACAACCAAGCAATTGATTGTGGACTTCAGGAAGGGAACATACAGCAGCCCTCTTTGAAGGATCACCTGTGGAGAGAGTGAGTGGTTTCAAGTCCCTGGGTATCAACATCTATGAAGGTCTGTCCTGGGCCCAACACATTGATGCAATTACAAAGAAGGCTCGGCAGTGGTTATATTTCATTAGGAGTTTGTTGAGGAGATTTGGTATGTCATCAAAGCCTCTAGCAGATTTCTACAGATGTACTGTGGAGAGCATTCTAACTGTTTATTTTGCAGCCTGGTACAGAGGGGCCACTGCACAGGATCGGGAAAAGCTGCTAACTCCACCATGGATACCAGCCTCCCCAGCATCAAGGACATCTTCAAAAGATGATGCCTCAAAAAGGCGGCATCTACCATTGAGAATTCCCATCATCCAGGCCTTGCCCTTTTCTCATTGCTACTATCAAGGAGTTGGTAATGGAGCCTGAAAACACACACTCAACATGTTAGGAACAGCTTCTTCCCCTCCACCATCAGATTTCTGAACGGTCAATGAATCCCCATACACTACTTCACTATTTTTATTTTTACTCTTATTTTTCTACTTATTTAATCTTTTATACAGTATTAGTGAATATAGTTACTGTAATTTAGATTTTTAATTATGTATTACACCAAATTTCACAACATATGCCAGTGATAAAAACCTGATTCTAATTAAAATTCTGGTTCTGTGCAGAGTTCTCTCCTATTACCAGGTCTGCCTGTGCATATCTTGGAAATGCTCACATTCTCCATTTTTTAACAATGTACTTTGAAAGAGTCTGCGGCAAAGTAAGTGAATGTCGGTAACGAGCCTTCCATTAGACAGAACTATAGGAGCACACTGCAGGGTCTGGGGCTCCAGTACACGCTCCCTCATACTGATATGCCTCCTCATTAAAGCTGCGTTGCTGGTAGAGAGAAACCTCTGAGACATCAGTCATGCCCTCTCTGACACCTCTTTGTGCCTGTGAATTGTCACATTACAGAAAGATCTGTGGGCAGATCACAGCCACGTTTGAGCAGGATGTTCAGAAGCAGTATCTGACAACCATTTGTGGTTTCTTCAAAACATCACACTACATTCTGTTCTGTAAAATATTCAGTGCCGGCTTATTGAAATAGCTCCTGGAAAGAGCCGCTTGTTCTTTGAGTAAGTTCAAAGCTTTCCCTTTCATATTGATGCTAGAGGCAGGGAGGAAATCACTTTTACTGTATTGCATCTTCAGTAACCACAAAATCTAATGATATGCCTCTCCCTGACTGCAGAACTCAGCCAACCCCGTCATGGATACTAGCCTCACCTTGATACTAGCATCAAGGACATCTTCAAAAGACGATGCCTCAAAAAGGCGGCATCTATCATTGAGGATCCCCGTCATCCAGGCCATGCCCTCTTCTCATTGCTACTATCAAGGAGTTGGTACAGGAGCCTGAAAACACACACTCAACATGTTAGGAAGATCTACTTCCCCTCCACCATCAGATTTCTGAGGAAGGTCCTCCCTCCTCCTGGACCTCTGGTCACTCTACCTTTCTTCCTTTGTTCCCCTGTTCTCTCATTCAAACCCCTCCTTCACTCTGAGACTCCATCTCTGTACAACTCCCCCTCCCATCCCTCACTTACTCTCAGCCTCTCAAGTGCAGAAAATACAAAAGCAAAGCAGGTACCGCCAGCCTCGAGAATAATCCCACAGGTCCCTTAGGTGGACTCTTGATTTCATAATCTATCCCATTATGGCCCTTGCACCTTATTGCCTACCTACGCAGTATGTTCTCAGCCACTGTAACACTTCATTCTGCATTCTGACGCTGTTTGACTACCTCAATTTCTGTTGTCACGAAATTATCTGTAAGAACGGCACACAAAACAACGCTTTTCACCATTCTTCAGTAAATTAACAATAAAACAATTTAACAATTTATTGATTTTACCTGAATTTTGTATGTCATGAAAGATTTTCTACAATGTGGAGAGAATTTTACCTGGTATAGAGGCATCGATAAACACGATTGAAGAAATGAGCAGAGGGGTGGAAGCTCACTCAGCAGTCAGCTCCATCATGGGTACTAGTCTCCTCACCAGTGAGGACATCCTAAGTGGATTTCTCAAAAGGGACACATCCATCATTAAGAACCCCCACCATCCAGGACAGGTCCTCTTCCCATTACTAACATCAGGGAGGAGGTATAAGAGTCTGAAAGCACACACTTCACATTCTAGGAACAGCTTCTTACCCTCTGCCATCAGATTTCTGAACGGACGATGACCCCATGTACACTACTAACTATTATTGCTCTCTTTTTTCATTACTTATTGTAATTTATAGTACATTTTATGTATTACACTGTACTGCTGCCACAAAGCAACAAATTTCATGACATATGTCACTGATAATCAACCTGATTCTGAACACAGCCCAGAATTCAATACCACATACAAATAGTGTGATTCCGAAATGTGAGTACAGTATCTATTTAACCTACTAACAAAGGAGGCAAGGCATTCACCATTGATGTCAGAAGTTGTAGGACACATGCTTAACACAGCTGGTGCATTTTGGAATATGACTGTGTAATCTCAGACAATGTGGCCATATATAGAAAGACAAACCTTAATGGAAGGTAGAGGTTCACTTGAGTAGACTTAAAGGGAAAATTATCAGGAGATGTCTATGGATCCCTTAAAGTTGCCACACAAATTGATTGGGTGGTCAAGAAGGTGCATGGTGCATTGGCCTTCATTAATCATGGGATGGAGTTCAAGAGCCGTGAAGTAATGTTGCAGCTCTATAAAAACCTGCTTAGACCACACTTGGAATATTGTAGTAACACACACAAATGTTTGTAATATTGTGTTCAGTTTATTATATGAAGGATGTGGAAGCTTGAGAGAGGGTGCAGAGGAGATTTACCAAGATGCTGCCTGGATTAGAGAGCACGTCTTATGAAGATAGATTGAGTGAGCTCGGACATTCTCTCTAGAGTGCAGAAGGAAGAGAGGTGACTTGACATAGGTGTACAAGGGGCATAGATTGAGTGGACAGCCAGTCTTTTTTCCAGAGAGAAAGTGGCTAATATGAGGAGGCATCATTTTAGGGTGACTGGAGGAAAGCATGTTGGGGGGAACTGTCAGAGGTAGTTCTTCAAACAAAGAGAGGTGAGTGCTGGTGGTGGTAGAGGCAGATACATTAGGGGCATTTAAAAAACTCATAGATAGGCTTATGGGTGATAGAAAAATGGAGGGTTATGTAGGGGAGCAAGGGTTAGATTAATCAGAGTAGGTTAAAAGGTTGTTGCAACATTATAGGCCCAAGGGCCTGTACAACGCTACAGTGAAATGTTCTGTGTTTTTTCTGCAGTGTTGTTGTAAAGTCCACTACAGATGACAATATTGGATCAAATTTCTTAGCATTTAGGAAGTAAGATTCAGGTTGCCTGACATTTTTGGGAATCCCTCCCTCCAGTCACACTCACACTAAAGTGCTGAGTCCAGCAGAGCTACTATGATGTCCAATCCAACGCTGGTGGTTTGTTAGTCTCAAACAAGGTAGTTAATCTACTCCACCATCTCCAGAAAAGATTCTCACTATTTTAAGACTGCCATTGTTGACGGAATATCACGTGATTTGTCAAATTATGTGCGCAATGATGCAAAAGGCTTATGAGGCACACCAAAATAAATCTCCAACAACATCAGATGGGGTTATTCAGCCTAGAGGTCCCACCTGCAAAATAAAAGATCTCCCACTAAAGACGGAGATGAAGAGGAATTACTTCTTTCAGAGAGGTGTAACTGTTCGCTACACCAGAGAGCTGTTGAGGCAGTGTCTGTGAATTCATCTGAGGCAGAAACTGACAGACATCAAATTACCAGCAGGTTCAATAGCACAAGGAGAGAGTAGGAGAGGGGTCTGAGTACAATACTGGATCAGCTTTGATGTTACTGACTGATGGAGCAGCTCAGGATCTTGCTGGGCTGGTCTCTGTGAATCCACTGGGATAGTGGAAGGATGAATATCTGTGTGTCAGAGTCAGAGTCAGAAACCGTGTCCACTGGCTAAAGAAGATGAACTGACTTGGGGTCAGAGGACTATGTGTGTGGAAAGGAGGGAGGAATGGGGCTTGTTTTATTGTTGTTTTATTGCTTATCATTTCTGTGTTGTTCTGCCCAGCATTGTGGGCATGCTTTGCTGCTGCCAGAATACGTGGTGACACTTGTGGGCTGTCCCCAGCACACACTTGGGTGTGTTGGTTGTTAACGCAGATGATGCAGATCTCTAACACAAGAGGTTCTGTAGATGCTAAAATCCAGAGCAACACACACAAATAGACAATAGACAATAGGTGCAGAAGTAGACCATTCGGCCCCTCAAGTCTGCACCGCCATTCTGAGATCATGGCTGATCATTCACTATCAATACCCAGTCCCTGCCTTGTCCCCATATCCCTTGATTCCCCTATCCATCAGATATCTATCCAGCTCCTTCTTGAAAGCATCTAGAGAATTGGCCTCCACCGTCTTCCGAGGCAGTGCATTCCACACCTCCACAACTCTCTGGGAGAAGAAGCTCTTCCTCAACTCTGTTTTAAATAACTGACCTCTTATTCTCAATCCATGCCCTCTGGTACTGGACTCTCCCAACATCTGGAACATATTTCCTGCCTCAATCCTATCAAATCCTTTAATTATCTTAAACGTTTCAATCAGATCCCCTCTCAATCTCCTCAATTCCAGCGTGTACAAGCCCAATCTCTCCAATCTCTCTGCGTAAGACAGCCCTGCCATCCCAGGAATCAACCTAGTGAATCTACGCTGCACTTCCTCAATTGCCAGAATGTCCTTCCTTAAACCTGGAGACCAAAACTGTGCACAATATTCCAGGTGTGGTCTCACCAGGGCCCTGTACAAATGCAAAAGAACATCCTTGCTCTTGTATTCAATTCCCCTTGTAACAAAGGCCAACATTCCATTTGCCCTCTTCACTGCCTGTTGCACTTGCTCATTCACCTTCATTGACTGGTGAACTAGGACTCCTAGGTCTCTGCATTTCTCCCTTACCTAACTCTACACCGTTCAGACAATACTCTGCCCTCTTGTTCCTGCTTCCAAAGTGGATAACTTCACATTTATTCACATTGAATGACATTTGCCAAGTATCTGCCCACTCACTCAGCCTATCCAAGTCTCCCTGTATTCTCCTAACGTCCTCCTCGCATGTCACACTGCCACCCAGTTTAGTATCGTCAGCAAACTTGCTGATATAGTTTTCAATGCCCTCATCTAAATCATTGACATAAATCGTAAAGAGCTGTGGTCCCATTACAGAGCCCTGTGGTACCCCACTAGTCACCTCCAGCCAGTCCGAGAAACACCCATTCACTGCTACCCTTTGCTTTCTATCTGCCAACCAGTTTTCTATCCATGTTGAAACCCTGCCCCCAATGCCATGAGCTCTGATTTTACTCACCAATCTCCTATGTGGCACCTTATCGAATGCCTTCTGAAAATCTAGGTACACAACATCCACTGGCTTACCCTCATCTAACATCCTTGTTACACCCTCAAAAAACTCCAACAGATTAGTCAAGCATGATTTGCCCTTGGTAAATCCATGCTGGCTCGGCCTAATCCTATTTCTGCCATCTAGATGTGCCACTATTTCGTCCTTAATAATGGACTCAAGCATCTTCCCCACGACTGACGTTAGGCTAACAGGGCGATAGTTCTCCGTTTTCTCCTTCCCTCCCTTCTTGAAAAGTGGGACAACATTAGCCACTCTCCAATCTTCAGGAACTGATCCTGAATCTAAGGAACATTGGAAAATGATTACCAATGCATCCGCAATTTCCTGAGCCACCTCTTTTAGAACCTTCGGATGCAGACCATCTGGACCCGGGGATTTATTAGCCTTCAGTCCTACCAGTCTACTCATCACAGTTTCTTTCCTAATGTCAATCTGTCTCAATTACTCTGATATCTTATGACCCTCGCCCATCCATACATCTGGGAGATTGCTTGTGTCCTCCCTGGTGAAGACAGATCTAAAGTACGCATTAAATTCTGTTGCCATTTCCCTGTTTCCCATAACAATTTCTCCCAATTCATTCTTCAAGGTGGAGGAACTCAGCAGAGCAGGCAACATCTATGGAAATGAATAAATAGTCAATGTTTGGGGCCTTCTTCAGGACTGGAAAGGAAAGGTGAAGATGTCAGAATGAAAAGGTTGGAAGGGTGGAAGGAGGACTAGTGAGAAGGTGCTATGTGAAATCAGATGGGTGGGAAAGTAAAGGGCTGCAGAAGAAGAAATCCAATAGGAGACAAGAGTGGACCATGAGAGAAAGGGAAGAAGGTGATGACGGGGTGGGGGAAATAATAGACTGGCGAGGGGAACAGGCAAGAGTCTGAGTAGGGAATAGAAGAAGAAGGAAGTTTGTGTATTTAATATTTCAGTAATATTTGAGTGATATTGTAAATATGTTTTTTGATTGAGCAATCTTTGTTTGTTTAAATAGATCATTATGGGTTATATGTAAAAGTATGTAACTGGCATATATTGCTACCACATAAGAAGTGCGTGCCTCATTTAAAGTATAGATGAAGTTAGAGTTACATTCCTGGCTCTTTGTTTCCCTTGAATTATTTTTACCACGTGTTTTGGAATTACAAAACATAGCAGTGGTAATGAGGAAGTTTTAAACAAATTTAAGACAACTACCTACCCGTTGAAGCTCAGCAAGACGTTCAAGTTTTTAAAAAATGTAGCAAGAAGCATTCGAGTTAAAAAACAGCACAACACGTGCTTCTTCAGGAAGGGACAAAGACCATCGAGTTAAACAAAGGCAGAAAATAGAAGAATTCGCTGGTTCATAAATAATGAGTACCAGGTAATAATAATCATAGAAGAAAAATTGCAGAAATGGCTTGCTGCTTCGGAAAGATTGCTGTATCTGATTACACAACAGATAACTGGATATTCTATACTGAATGGATGGAGCAGTAATTTAAGGCAACCGGAATAGCCGATGAGAAACAAGTACCAATTTTGCTGAGTGTATTGGATTTAAGGGCATACTGTTTGCTTAGAAGTTTCATTGCTCCTACCAAACCAGCTGATATGAGCTTTGCTGTATCATGAAAAAAATGCAGGAACATTTAGAACCAAAACCATTCTTGATTGCAGAATGCTTTAGGTTTCATAAGTAGAATCAAAAGGAAAGTCCATTTCAGTGTACGTGGCTGAAATGAAGAAATTGTCACCAGTAGGCGGCACAGCACACGGCAGCAGCGGCCTTTCGGATCTGGTGCTACTTTAATTTAGTTTTTCAAATTTAATCTTAAATTAGAATTTAATTTTAGGGCACAATTAGGGTCCAGGGCAATGGATAACAGAGCAACTATCTCCCATCGCCAGCTACTGCTACAATACTCGGCTTGCTGAGGGAACTCGGAGTCCTTGGTGTCGCTTGAGCTGGTAGCCGGAGTTGGGGACATCGTAGGCGGTGTGCGTGGAAGCAGAAGAGAGGCGAGCAGGCAGGAGAAAAGTAAGCCCTAGCCAGCCGGCCCTCCCGTCCATTCTGCTCTCCAATGTCTGCTTGCTGAGGGAATCAGGCCTGCAGTCCTTGGAGTCACCTCATGCCAGTGGCCGGAGGTGAGGACAGCGTAAGCGGCGTGTGAGGAAGCAGGAGCGAGGTGAGCGGGCAGGAGTCTGTGCCAGGAAAAAAAGCAACCTCTAGCCGACCGGCTCTCCAGTCCATTCTGCTCTCAAATTGACATTAAATTGACTACATCTGTGGCAACGAAATACTCGGCGGGAGTACAGAAACGGATGGAATCCCAGGCACCGCTATTCAGCTGATTACTTATGTAACAGATTTTCCCACAAGCCATCGGACTACCAACCTACAGACCTCTGCTGTGCCTATTGGCTTGTTTATTATTTATTGTAGTGCCTGCACTGTTCTGTGTACATTATGCAGTCCTGGGTAGGTCTGTAGTCTAGTGTAGTTTTTGTGTTGGTTTACGTAGTTCAGTGTAGTTTTTGTATTGTTCAGGTAGCACCATGGTCCTGAAAAACTTTGTCTCATTTCTACTGTGTATTGTACCAGCAGTTATGGTCAATAAAAAGCAACTTGACTTGACTTGATTTGTCTGAGCAGTGTCAAATTGTAATGGGCTTAATGATGCTCTGAAAGATTATTTAGTTCATGGAACCTTACAAGAAAGCATTCAAAAATGGCTCTTAAATGAAGCATAACTTACATTTTAAAAAAAGCAGTTGAAGTAGCTCTATCGATGAAAACAGCAGACAGACATGCTGTTACACTCAGGAATGAAAGTAAGCGTGAATGACTAAGCAGCAATCTGTCGTGGCTGGGCTCACGTACTCCAGACCAATGCAGGTTTAAAGATGAAACTTGCAGAAAATGTAACAAAATAGGACACATACAAAAAGCATGTCAGATGGACAAAAATAAATGGACTGCACAGGGAAGAGAAAAAGCTCAAAACTCAAGAGGCAGTTTCATAAAGTGCAATAATCTGCATGCTGTTGATGAAAAATCTGATAGTGATGAGAGTTATGCAGGACAGGGTAGCCTTGAGATTTCCAGTGTAAAAATAAGAGTAGACAATCAATATAGCTTACACCAGAAATGACGGCAAATTCATTAAAATAGGCTTTGGCTGTTTCAGTTATTCCAAAAAATGAGCTTGAACAGCATTTCACAGATCGTGAACTGAAACCTGCAAATATCAAACTGGAGAAAAGATAACTCCTGCGGGAATGACTTTCATAACAGAGAAACACAACAACCAACAACCCACATTATGATAAAAACAGGAGGGCCAGCATTATGGGCCAGTGATTGGCTGAGACAACTACAACTTGATTGGAAATCTATCCGCCATTTGCATGCCACATCCCCTGCAACTGAGTCAACTGAAAGGGAATTAAGGAAGGTAGTGGATGGTGCCACAACAGTGTTCAAGGATGGCATTGGAAAACTCAAGCATACCAAGGGTAAAATTGTGCTAAATGAAAACGCCACACCCAAGTTTCACAAGGCCCATCTGTTTCCTTATACCATCTGTGATAAAGTAGCCAGTGAGCTAGAACACTGTAGAGGCTTTATTTTAGGATAACATCTTTACTGACAAGGGGGTCACTGCTTGGTATATGAGACTTGTGGCTGTGAAATAATTTCAGGTTCTGGGTTTGAGGAGATCCAAGTGTGAATGCAGTCTCAAAGAGTATGCAGGGTAAACAGCTGAGACAAACTGAAGACTCCTCAAACAAGGAGGTTCTGTGGTGGTTGTAGAAGTTGACTCTGTGACTGCAGGAAGTGGTTCTGACAGCTCTGGCCACTTTTCTTCTCTAACAATTGTCTCTGCTCTCCTCAACTGATTGATATGTCATCTCCAAATGATATCAGACACAATATCCACTGTGCAGGAGAGTGATCTAGTTCTGTGCTTAATCTTTGAGTACCCACTGTTGATCAGCTCTGAAGTCCAACAGTAGGATTGCTTGTGCAGGAGTGAAATATTGAACCTCCTTGTTTGAGGAGCCTTCAGTTTGTCTCAGCTGTTTACCCTGCATACTCTTTGAGACTGCATTCACACTTGGATCTCCTCAAACCCAGAACCTGAAATTCCACTTCATCTCTGTTCTAAAGGGATGTACTTCTATTCTGAAGATGTGCCCTCTGGACTTAGACCCCTCCCTCCCCACTGTAGGAAGCATCCTCTCCATGTCTACTCTATCTAGGCCTTTCAGTATTCGATAGTTTTCAATGACATCCCCCATCAATTTCTAGATTTTTAACAGGACAAAGATGAGGCTAGATATGTGCAACAGCATAAACTGTAAAGTGCTATTTGACAATAATGCTGGCAATAATGAGGAGATAGGTCTCTATGAATAGGTCTCTATTCATTGGAGCGTAGAAGGTTGAGGGGGGATTTCATCGTATTTAAAATTTTGAGAGGGATAGATAGAGTTGACGTGAACAGGCTGTTTCCATTGAGAGTAGGGGAGATTCAAACTAGAGGACATGATTTGAGAGTTAGGGGGCAGAAGTTTAAGGGAAACACGAGGGGGTATTTCTTTACTCAAAGAGTGATAGCTGTGTGGAATGAGCTTCCTGTAGAAGCAGTAGAGGCCAGTTCAGTTGTGTCATTTAAGGTAAAATTGGATAGGTATATGGATAGGAAAGGAGTGGAGGGTTATGGGCTGAGTGCGGGTAGGTGGGACTAGGTGAGATTAAGGGTTCGGCACGGACTAGGAGGGCCAAGATGGCCTGTTTCCGTGCTGTGAATGTTATATGGTTATATGGTTATAGTTAAATCAAGTCACAGCATTTATCTTTAATGGCCATATGGTGCATTAGTTCATGCTGTGGTACTAATGTTACACCCCTCATCAACATGGGTTAGACCATTGACCTTTGACTACTCTTGAGACAGAAGCTGTTGTTCCAGATGTTTTAAAAATTCAAATGGTTTAGCACTCTCAGTTTGGAGTTTGGGTTTAGACCATTGACCTTTGACTACTCTTGAGATAGGAGCTGTTGTTCCAGATAGTTTAAAAGTAAAATTGGTTCAGCACTCTCAGTTTGGAGTTTAGACTGTGCAACTACATATATAAACCTTCCCAGTGTTTAAATTTAGTTGCAAAGATTGGTTGGTGTGAAAAATGGTATTCATATACCCCGGTAAGAGAGCTGCAGTTAGGAGCCAACTCATGCTAGATGTGAATTACCTCCTACCCCTGTTTCTCTATTACAGGGGCATATTAAATTCATTTTTCCACAGTAGTTAATTCCTGGTATCTGATCTAGTGGTGAATGGCACATATACTCTATGTAAAAACAAGTTGTGTCACCCATCAAATGCTACACCACCATTTTGACTGTGCTAACTCTGCGAAGGAGCTACCAATGAGTCCCCTGTGCTCTGTTCCATTCCCCTGGCCCTGCACACATTTCCATTAACAGCAGGAAATACACCAAACGTTGGATTCAATCCAACATCACATTATAGAGAAAGCTCCCTCCTGTGTTATGCAACTAAATTACAGTAATTTAAACGGATTACCATGCGCACTGCTGACTTTATCCTCACTATATGGCTTTAGCAAAAACAATGTGCTTTTTATAAACCAGTTACTTTACATTTCTGGAAGGGAACTGCTTTTGAGGAATGACCTGATTTTTAACAACCTGGTCTTGTAACCAAATAGAGTTCAGAGGAGGAGATAAAACTGTTGTGCATAAGACCATAAGACATAGGAGCAGAATTAGGCCACTCAGCCCATCAAGTCTGCTTCACCATTAAATCATGGCTGATTTTTTATCCCTCTCAATTCCATTCTCCTGCCTTCTCCGCATGACATTTAACACTCTTACTAATCAAGAGCCTATCAACCTCTGCTTTAAATATACCCAAAGACTTGGCCTCCACAGCCATCTGTGGCAATGAATTCAACAGATTCATCACTGATTTGCTAAAGAACTTCATCCCCAGTTCTAAACAGCCATGCTGTGTCATCTGGTCCTGGATTTGCTTGTTATATGAAATACTATAGGGTAGGGACAGAAGTGATGGCTTATTTGCACCTATTTATGGACACGAGGTAAATGACACAGGGAAGCCCTATCGTGAGACATGGATTCAGCACAGAAACATACTTACATTAGATGTTGCTCACAAACTAATGAAACAAAATTTGATCAAATAACTTGAATAAACCGAGGTTATAAAGTAGATACATTAGGGGGACTTCAGAGACTCTTATATAGGCTCACTTGATAGATGATAGAAAATATGGAAGGCTATGTAGTGTTAGTTATATTGACCTTAGAATAGTTTGAAAGTCTGGCACAACATCGTGATCTGATGGATCTGTATTGTGCTGTAGTGTTCTATATTCTGTGTTAAACCAAATCTGAGTGAAGGCAGAAAGGAAGCCAGAGTTTTATGTTATTTAAGAAGATAAAGAGTAACCCAAAACATATCCGTGTACTTATTTCATTTGGAAGTAGAAGAATTCAGTCTGAACAACTACTGTTCAAGCCATTGCCAAGAAACAATGATCTAAAATGTTGATTTATCCATATTCACATAATCAGAAATTTTACTCATTTTTATTGAGTGTGTGTTGATATTGAGTGATGACATCTCTGTTGTTTGTGCTGTACATCAGTGTTTTGGATGAAAATGTAGATGGGCGGATTGGCAAGTTTGTGGATGACACCAAAGGGGCATTGTTCTAAGGTGCTTGGAAATAAGTACCGAGTTGTCAGGGGTAAGTTTTTCATACAGAGAGTGGTGGATGTATGGAATGCACTACTGGCGGTGGTGGTGGAAGCGGATACAATAGGGTCTTTTAAAAGCCTCTAAGATAGGTACATGGAGCTTAGAAAAATAGAGGTCTAGGTGCTAGGGAAATTCTAGGCAGTTTCTAGAGTAGTATAGTCAGCACAGCATTGTGAACCAAAGGAACTGTAATGTGCTGTAAATTTCTATGTTCAATGTTCTAAGATTGGTGGAGTTATAGACAGTGTAAAGGACTATCAAAAAATATAGCAGGCTATACAGTAGATAGTTATAGATGGGCAGAGAAGTGGCAGATGGAGTTTAATCTGGACAATCTGCTGCACTTTGGGAGGTCAAATGAATGGAGAAAGTATACAGTTAATGTTAGTCCCTTTAATAGCATTGAGGTAATGAGGGATATTGGGGTCCAGGTCCATAGTTAACTGAAAATAGTTACACAAGTGGATAAGATAGCTCAGATGTCAGATGGCATACCTGTCTTCATTAGTAAGGGCATTGGGTACGAGAGTAAGGAAGTTATGCTGCAGCTATAGTCAGACTGCAGCTGGAGTATGGTGTGCAGTTCTGGTCACAGAAAGGATTTGGAGACTAAGCAAAGGGTGGTTTCCAGGATGCTGCCTGGTAGCATTAAAGGCCCATAAGGAAAGGCTGGTCAAACTTGGGGTGTTCTCCCTAGAGTATTGAAGGTTAATGACAGAGTTTTTTAAAACTATGTGAGACAAAGACTAGGCAGAAAAATGGTTCGGCACAGCCAAGAAGGGCCAAAAGGCCTGTTTTTGTGCTGTAATATTCTATGATTCTAAAGATAGGGTAGACAGTCAGAATCTTTCCCCCAGGGTAGAAATGTCAAACACAAAGAGGACATGAATTTAAAATAGAGGGTTAAGTTTAAAGGTGATGTGTTTTATGTAGAGAGCAGCAGGCGCCTGATCTGAATTACCAAGTGTAGTAGTGGAATCAGAAAGTTTGATGGAGTTTAACACACGCAGGAAGAGGACACTTAGAACAAATTGGCTGAAAGGCCTATCCATTTCTGTACTGTTCAACATTCTATATTCAAAGATTGGATTCCTCAAGAAGAAGGCTCATAAAATGAACTCCACTTTATTGACAGCCAAATCCTAATATGAAGGAGTCCTTACTTGCTGAGTAGAATCCAAACCAATCAGAATTTTCAGATCTCACCTTTGTTAATCATGAGCTGACAAAGTGATGGTGATGATGTTCTTTATCAATACGTAAATGGAACAACTTTGGAAATACTTTATTTTAACTTACTGAGATAAAATATTATCCATGGATACATCCGAACAGATTGACAAATAAATAAACAAACAAACAATAAAATACTTAAATGTAGACTGAACATATGTTGGGGTGACGTTAATAGGTCTGCCAGCATATTTTTCAATAATAAACCTTGCAAACAAGAGCTTTGTAATGAAATAACACCAGCTAAATAATTATTGAATATACTTGTGCTGAGTATTTGAATACTTCTGTGCAAGGCATGATTGCTTCTCTCATCTAGAGGTGAAGCAGGGTCAGTCACTGAGGCATAACAACAATGGATGCAAATAGCCACCCCCCTGGGTGAATAAGGCATCATTTAAACTGAGATTAATAGACCCAGCTCCACATGCTTCAGACAGTCAGTATTAGCAATTTGCCAATTTGGGCTGTAGCCAAAGCAAAGGATGCAGATTTTTAAGGTATCAAGTAGGGTAATTTACTTTTCTTATCCACAACGATTGGTGGCTATTTAATCCTTTAATCTGAGAGTCTATGTGCCCTTTGAGTGAAGAATATAAAATGGAATTTAATGCAGACAAGTTTTACAATTTGGGAGGATAAGCCAGGGTCCGACTTACATAGTGATGACAGGGCACTGAGGAGTGTGGTAGAACGAAGGGATCTGGGAGTACAGAACCATAATTCCTTGACAGCAGTGACACAGATTGATAGGCTGATAAAGAGAGGATTGGGTATATTGGCCTTCATAAATCAAAGTACTGTGTACAGAAATTGGGATGTTGTGTTGAAGTTATATAAGTTATGTAAGATATTGGTGAGGTCAAATTAGGAGTATTGTGTGCAGTTCTGGCCTTCTATCTACAGGAAAGATATTAATAAGATTGAAATAGTGCAGAGATGTTGCCAGCACTTTAGGACCTGAGTTTATAGGGAAAGGTTGAACAGGTTAGGACTTTATTCTCAGGACTGTAGGAGAATAAGGGGAAATTTGATTAAAGTATATAAAATTATGAGGGGTATAGATAGAGGAAATGCAAGCAGGCTTTTTCCACTGAGGGTGGGTGAGACTAGAGGTAGAAGCCATGGGATAAGGATGAAAGATAAAATGTTTAAGGGGAGCACAAGGTTGAAATTCATCATGCAGAGGTTCCGAGGTTCAAAGTTTCAATTATTATCAAAGTATGCATGCAGTATTCAGCTCTGAGATTCATCTTCTCCAGATAGTCACAGAACAAAGAAAACCATGGAAGTCAGTTCAAAGAGAAACAGCAAACCCATCCCCCTGCATAAAAAAGAACATCAAAACCCCTCCCCTACACAAAATGCAAAGCCTCAAACCCCGAACTTCCCTATCCCTGCAAAAAACACAACCAGAACATCAGCCTCCAAATCCCCCTGCTCAAAAAACTAACACAAAATGCATCAAGAACATCAGCCCCCAAATCCCCATCCAAAAAAAACTAACACAAAATGCATCAAGAACATCAGCCCCCAAATCCCCCTCTGCACAGAAAACTAACTAAAATACAATAAGAACATTGACCTCCAAACCTCCCCCCTCCCCATATAGAAAACAATGGGAAAGAGGACAGTGAGAGCATAGAATGAGTTGCCAGCGGAGGTGGTGGAGGCGGGTTCGATTTCAGCATTTAAGAGAAATTTGAGAGAGAGGCATATGGAGGGAAATGGTCCAGGTATAGGTTGATGGGAAAGGCAGAATAATAGTTCAGCATAGACTAGATGGGCCAAAAGGCCAGTTTCTATATTGTAGTGTTCTATAACTCTATAAACATCTAGGCATAGGAACAATCTTACTTCTGTCATAAGTTCTGTTAAGATTAAGTGCCTCCAATACAGGGAAAACCAAGAATGAACTGTATTTAAATTCTCAAGTCCCAGCCTTCAGACGAACCTCCTGTCTTGAATGGTGAAGTAACCAGTCCAAAGGGCACTGCTACCCTAATGCTAAATGTCTGAATTTTTAAAAGAATGGAACAGCTACAATCTACTCCCAGTCCATTAAGTAAAAGTGGTAATTGAATGAAACCACAGTGGACAAAGTGAGCTCAAATTATAAGGCAATTATATCTGTGTCTACCACTTCCTTTGCCGACTTATTTCATAAGCCTACCACACTCTGTGTAAGACATTTGACCCCATGATTGTCTTTAAATCTTTCCTCTCTCACCTTAAACCTATGCTCTCTAGTTATACACCATCCTACCCTGGTGAAAAGATTGGGAACATTCACCTTATCTCTGCTATCGCTATTTTATATACCTCTATAAGGTCACCCCTCAGCTTCCTATGCTCTGGGAAAAACAAACTATCTAGTCTCTCCTTATAACTTAAGGCCTCTAGTCCCAGGAACATCGTTGTGAATCTTTTTGCACCCTTCCTAACTTAACCTTACAACCTCAGTATAGCCTGGTGACCAAAAGTACACACAATACTCTCACCGTTATCTTGGACTGCTGTGACGTCACATTTAAACTCCTGTGCACTAACTACTAAAGGTCAAGGACGTCAAATGTCTTCTTCACCACTCTATCTACTACTGCTGACACTTTGAAGAAACTATGTACTTGTTGCTGGATGTTCAGTTCTGGTTGTTTCATTATAGGAAGGATGTTGCATTTACCCACTGTGTGCCACCTTTCCTACACTGGGATCCCCTGCTTGCCCGATCCATGGGAGACTCATCTCTTACACCACCACTACCTCAGAAGAAGTGCTGGAGGAAAGGGAGAAGGGCTGATATCCTGGTGAGGCTCAGATGGCGTGAAAATCGGCCGCTGCTCTCTAGCATACTCCCGGCTAACGTTCGGTCCCTGGATAACAAGCTTTGTGAACTGAGAGCCAGAATCTCCTATCAGCGGGAAATGAAGGAATGCAATGTTTTGTGCTTTGTGGAGACCTGGCTGACAGAGAGATAGCGGATCATGCTGTTGAGCCCTCTGGGTTTTCCCTGTTCTGGGAAGACAGGTCGGAAAACCTCACTGGGAAGAGTAAAGGAGGAGTGGTATGGTTCATGATCACCAATGCTTGGTGTGACCCTCAGATCCTGGGATACCTGGTGCTGCTGTGCAGACCCTACTGGCTGCCTAGGGAGTTCACGGCTGTTATCATCACAGCGGTGTACCTTCCGCCACAGGCTCTCTGACCTGGCTCTCGAGGAACAGTACAAGACCATCAACATGCTGGAGACTGCACACCCAGAGGCTGCCTTCATCGTCACTGGTGACTTAAATGGAGCATCGCTGACGAAAGTCTCTCTGAAATTTTGTCAGGACATCCAGGTGAGCACTCGTGGAGATAAGATACTTGACCATTGTTACACTCCCTTCTGCAACACTTACAAAGCTCTCTTTCGCCCAGCTTTTGGAAAATCAGATCACCCTTCAATCCTGCTTTTGCCGATGTACTGGCAGAGCTGAAACAAGAGGCGGCCATAGTTAAAACCGTCCACTGTTGGCCCAACCAATTGGCCTCCAGGCTGCAGAACTGCTTCGATGACGTCAACTGGAATGTTCTTCATGATGAGCATGTCTCCAAGTTCACTGGTGGAGTTGCGTGCTTCATCCGGAAGTGCATCGATGATGTTGCCCACAGAAGTTGGTCAGGGTCTTCCCGAACCAGAAACTGTGGATCAGTAGTTCCGTGTGAGCAGTACTTACCATGCGACATCGAGCTTACATCGCTGGCGATCAACGAGAGCTCAAGAAAAGCAGCTATGATCTGTGCAAAGCTATCAAGGCTGCGAAACAAAAATTCAGGGACAAGATTGAGTCAAGATTCACAATGAATAGCACACTTGACTTGTGGCGAGGGTTGCATACCATCGCAGATTTCAAAGTCAGATGTTGTGGTGCTGCCTCCCTTCCTATATGAGCTCAATCACTTTTATGCTCGGTCCGATGTCGCTAACTCTGAGCCTCCGAGGAAAGCCACTGCTACAACCTGCAACCTCGTCATCTCTGCGGCTGAGGTACACAGACGTTTCCAATGAGTGAACAGTTGCAAGGCTGCGTGACCGGACAGCATCCCAGGACGAGTACTCAGGATGTGCACGGCACAACTGTCAGGTGTGTTTATTGACATTATTAATCTCTCCCTCTCCCAGCGTAGAGTGCCCTTCTGCTTCAAATTATCCACTATTGTCCCTGTATCAAAAAAAACCAAGGTAACATGCCTGAGCAACTGACATCATGTCGCACTCACCTCAATAATAAGCAAATGCTTTGAGAGACTGGACAAGGACTACAACTGCAGCACGCTACCACCCAGACTGGACCCCCTACAATTTGCCTGCCGACACAACTGATGGATAGACTGTGCAATAGCCACTGCTCTGCATACCGTCCTCACACCTCTGGAGAAGAAGGATGCTGATGTGAGAATGCTGTTCTTGGAATACAGTTGAGCATGCAACACCGTAGTTCCATCCAGACTCAACAGGAAGCTCAGAGACCTCGGCCTTGACCCTGCCTTGTGCAGCTGGACCCTGGACTTCCTGTCAGATTGCCGGCAGGTGGTAAGAGTGGGCTCCCTCACCTCTACCCCTCTGATAGTCAATACAGGAGCCCCTCAGGGCTGTGGACTAAGTCTCCTCCTTTACTCCCTGTACATCCATGACTGTGTCACTACCCACAGCTCCAATCTGCTAATTAAATTTGCCAACAACACTACATTGATTGGCCTAATCTCAAACAATAATGAGGTGGCTTACAGGGAAGAAGTCATCTCTCTGACACAGTGGTGTCAAAAAAACAGCCTCTCCCTCAATGTCACAAAAACAAAGGAGCTGGTTGTGGATTACAGGAGGAATGGAGACAGGCTAACACCTATTGAAGTCAACGGATCTGGAGTTGAGAGGGTGAACAGCTTCAAGTTCCTCAGCATCCACATCACCGAGGACCTCACATAGTCTGTACACACCAGGTGTGAGGTGTAAACGGTATAACAGCACCTCTTTCACCTCAGACAGTTGAGGAAGTTTAGTATGGGCTCTCAAATCCTAACAGAGTTTCTACAGGGGCACAATTGAGAGCATCCTGACTGGCTGAATCACTGTCTGGTATGGAAACTGTACTGTACCTTGATCACAGGACTCTCCAGAGAGTGGTGTGGACAGCCCAGCGCATCTGTAGTTGTGAACTTACCATGAATCAGGACATTTACAAGGACAGGTGTGTAAAAAGAGCCCGTAGGATAATTGGGGCCCCAAGTCACCTCAACCACAATCTATTACAGCTGCTACCATCCAGGAAACGGTACCACAGCATAAAAGCCAGGACCAACAGGCTCTGAGACAGCTTCTTCCATCAGACTGATTAACTCACGCTGATTTGAATGTATTCTATGTTACATTGACTGTTCTATTTATTGAAAGTTATTATAAATTACTATGATTGCACAGTCCACATTTAGATGGAGACATAACGTAAAGATTTTTACTCCTCATGTATGTGAAGGATGTAAGAAATAAAATCAATTTAAATCAATCCTTTAGAGAGGGTGAAAATTTACCAGTTTGTGACCTGGATTAGAGAGCCTGTGGCGACCCATTTCCTGGCACATCCGAACCGGCTCACAATTAGATAGCCTACGGGGGTTTGCGAGCACAAAGCTTTGGAGCCTCTGTGCCACGGGGGGCAGGTTGAGGGAGGCTTAAAAGTGAGGCTGAGGATTTCGAATAAAGTTTTTTTTTCCTTCGACTGCAGTTACCGACTCCGTGTCGTAATTTTAGCGCTGCATGTAGCACACCGCTACAAGCCTGTCTTATGAGGGTCAGGAGAGTGAGTTAGGGCTTTTCACTTTGGAACAAAGAATGAGAAACGACTCATGAGACACATAGATATAGTGGATAGCCAGGCAGAAATAGCTGGAACCAGGGGGAATAATTTTAAGATGATAGAAGGAAAGTATAGGGGGATATTTTGTTGTTCTGTGGAAGGGGTGGTGGTAGAGGCAGATACATTATGGACATTTAAGAAACAATTAGATAGACACATGGATGATAGAAAAACGGAGGTCAGAAGGAAGAGTTGGATTGATCTTAGAGTAGGTTAAAAGGCTGAAGTTAATGGTGTAGTGTTCTATGTTTTTTGTATCCCTTCATTTCTTTGTTTTACACACTTTCCAAATCTCTGCCCATTAACTGGGCAAGTCCTGCCCTGGTTAAATTTATCAAAATGCAACTTTTTACACTCGTTCAAGTTGCATCCACACAAACTGGGGTTTGGTGTGGGAAAGCACCTCAACCTCATGAGTTTGCCGAGGCTGGAGGCTGTCTTACCTAGACTTACGCGGCCAAGGAAACCACGAGCTTTCAAGAATCTATCAAAAATCTGCAGTCCTACTGAAGGGTCTCAGCCTGAAAATTTGACTGTACTCTTTTCCATAAAAGCTGGCTGGCTTGCTGAGCTCCTCTAGCATTTCGTGTGCGTTGCTCCGATTTCCAGCATCTGCAGAATTTCTCTCGTATGTGATCTATTAACCTCTTTTTTAAACATACGTAAAGACTTGGCCTCCACAGCTGCCTGTGGTAAAGAATTCCACAGATTACCCACTCTCTGGCTAAAGAAATTCCTTTAAAAGGACATCCCTCTATTCTGAGGCTGTGTCCTCTGGTCTTAGACTCTCCCAGCATAGGAAATATCCTCTCCACATCCAGTCTATCAAAGCCTTTCACCATTTGATAGGTTTCAAAGAAGTCATCCCTCATTCTTCTGAATTCTACTGAGTACGGGCCCAGAGCCATCAAATACTCTTCATGTGACAAATCATATTATCTTGGAATCATTTTTGTGAACCTCCTTTGAACCCCCTTCAGTTTCAGCACATCCTTTCTAAGATTAGGGGCCCAAACCTGCTCACGATATTCCAAACAAGGTCTCACCAGTGTTTTATTTCATCCTTTTTTTATATATTCTGGTCCTCTTGAAATGAATGCTAACACTGCATTTGCCTTCCTCACCACAGACTCAACCTGCAAATTAACCCTGGGAATCCTGCACAAGTCCCTTTGCACATCAGTTTATTTTTGTATTTTATCTCCATTTAGAAAATAGTCAACCCTTTCATTTCTTCTACCAAAGTGCATTCTGACACTGCATTCCATCTGTCATTTCTTTGCCTATTTTCCTAACCTGTCCAAGTCCTTCTGTAACCTCTCTACCTATTCAAAACTACCTGCCCCTTCACCTATCTTCATATGGTCTGCAAACTTTGCAACAAAGTCAAATTCCATCATCCAGATCATTGATACATAACGTAAAAAAGAATTGGTCTCAAGATAGTCCTCTGTGGAACACCACTAGTCACCTACAGGCAATCAGCAAAGGCTCCCTTTATTACCACTCTTTGCCTCCTGTCAACCAGCCACTGCTTTATCCATGCTAGACTCTCTCCTGTAATACTTAGGGCTTGTAGCTTGTTAGGCAGCCTTATGTGTGGCACTTTGTCAAAGGCCTTTTGAAAATCCAAGTACAGGACATCCTTTGTCTATCCTGCTTGTTACTTCTTCAAAGAATTCCAACAGATTTGTCAGGCAAGATTTTCCCTTGAGGAAACCATGCTGATTATGGCCTATCACGTGCTTCCAGTACCCCGAGATCTCATCGTTAATAATCGACTCCAACATCTTCCAAACCACTGAGGTCAGACTAACTGGCCTATAGACTCTCTTCTTCTACCTCTCTCCCTTCTTGAAGAGTGGAGTGACAGTTGCAATTTTCCAATCTTCCAGAACCATTCCAGAATCTAGTGATTCTTGAAAGATCATTACTAATATCTCTATGTTACAGAACTCTGTGCTGTACACCATCTGGTCCAGTTGACATACATACCTTCAGATCTTTCAGTTTCCCAAGAATCTTCTCTCTAGTTATGGTAATTTCACACACTTCACGCCCCCTGACACCTGGAACTGTTAGTGTCTTCTACAGTGAAGCCTAAATTATTCAATTCATTTGCTATTTTGTCATCCCCCATTATTAACTCTCCAGCATCGTTTTCCAGTGGTCTGATATTCACTCTCAGCTCACTTTTACACTTTACATATCTGAAGAATCTTTTGGTGTCACCTTTAATATTTAAGATTAAGGCTAGTTTACTTGCATAGTCCATCTTTAGCTTATTATTACTTTTTTAGTTGTCTTCTGTCAGTTTTTAAAAGTTACCTAATGCTGTAACTTCCCACTATTTTTTGCTCTATTATATGCCCTCCCTTTGGCTTTTATGTCGGCTTTGATTTCTCTTGTTAGCTACGGTACTGCTTCCAGAAAATGCAGCCCATTCCACTGCTACTCTGTCATCATTCCTGAAGATGTTTTTTTCTAGTCAATTCTGGCCAACTTTTCTCTCATGCCTCTGTAATTCCCTTTACTACATTGTAATACTGATACATCTGACTTTAGCTTCTCCTTCTCAAATTTCTGTTGAATTTGATCATATTATACTGGCAGTGACTAGTGGTGTTCCACAGGGGTTGGTGTTGGGACTGCTTCTTTTTGCTGTATATCAATGATTTAGACAATGGAGATTAAAGTCTTCAGCCTTTGTTGACAAGTTTACAGATGATCTGATGATTGATGGAGAGACAGAGAAGTGTTGAGGAAACAGATAGACTGCAGAGGCTCTTAGATGAGGAGAACAGGCAAGAGAGTGGCAAATGAAATAAAATGTTGGAAAACACGTCATGCACTTTGGTAGTAGAAATAAATGTGAGGACTATGCTCTAAACGGGGAGAAAATCCAAAAATCTGAGATGCAAAGATATTTGGGAGTCCTTGTGCAGAACGCCCTAAAAGTTAACTTGCAGGTAGAGTCAGTAGTGAGGAAGACAAATGCAATGTTAGCATTCATTTCAAGAGGTCTGGAATACAAGAGTAAGGATGTGATTCTGAGGCTTTACAAGGCCCTGGTGAGGCCTCACCTTGAGTATTGTGAACAGTTTTGGCCTGCTCATCTAAGAAAAGTTGTGCTGGCATTGGAGAGTGTTCAGAGGAGGTTCACGAGGATGATTCCGGGAATGAAAGGGTTATACAAGGAACGTTTGATAGCTTTGAGTCTGTACTCACTGGAATTTAGAAGGATGAGGGGGTTCTCATTGGAAGTTTTTGAATGTTGAAAGGCCTAAGCAGAGTAGATCTGGAAGGGATGTTTTCCGTGTTTGGGGAGTCCAGGACAAGAGGGCACAGCCTCAGGATAGAGGGGTGTCCATTTAAAACAGAGGTGCAAAGAAATTTCTTTAACCAGAGGGTGGTGAATTTGTAGAATTTGTTACTGCAGACAGTTATGGAGACCAGGCGTTTGGGTGTATTTAAGGCCAAGTTTGATAGATTCTTGATTGGACACAGCATCAAAGGTTACGGGGAGAAGGCTGGGGAGCGGGGCTAAGGAGGGGAAAAAATCAGCCATGATTGAATGGTGGAGCAGACTTGATGGGCCAAATAGCTTCATTCTCCTCCTATGTCTTATGGTCTTATTATGATCCCTTCTCCTAAGGGCTCTTTACCTTAAGCTCTCTAATCAATTCTGGTTTATTGCACAATGCCCAATCCAGACAGCTGATCCTCTAGTGCACTCAATCACGAGCTGCTCTAAAAAGTCATCCCATAGGCATTCTAGAAACCCCCTCCTGGAATCCAGCACCAACCTGATTTTCCTAATCTACCTCCACCTCATATTGAAGACTATTGTAATACTGCCCATATGGCATGCATTTTTTATCTCCTGTTGTAAGGGAGGTCTGTATACAACTCCATCAGTGTCTTTTCATCCTTGCAGTTCCTTAGCTCTATCCATAATGATTCAACACCTTCCAGCCCTATGTCATATCTTTCTAATGATATAGAACCATAGAACATTACAGCACAGTAACAGGCCTTTTGGCCCTTCCTGGCTGTGCCGAACTATTCTTCTGCCTAGTCCCACTGACCTGCACCTGGACCATATCCCTCCATACACCTCTCATCCATGTACCTGTCCAAGTTTTTCTTAAATGTTAAAAGTGAGCCCGCATTTACCACTTCATCTGGCAGCTCATTCCACACTCCCACCACTCTCTGTGTGAAGAAGCCCCCCCAATGTTCCCTTTAAACTTTTCCCCCTTACCCCTTAACCCATGTCCTCAGGTTTTTTTCTCCTCTGGCCTCAGCAGAAAAAGCCTGCTTGCATTCACTCTATTTATACCCATCATAATTTTATATACCTCTATCAAATCTCCCCTCATTCTTCTACGCTCCGGGGAATAAAGTACCAACCTATTCAACCTTTCTCAGTAACTCAGTTTCTCAAGTCCCAGCAACATCCTTGTAAACCGTCTCCGCACTCTTTCAACCTTATTAATATCTTTCCTGTGATTAGGTGACCAAAACTGCACACAATACTCCAAATTCAGTCTCACCGATGTCTCATACAACCTCACCATTGCATTCCAACTCTTATACTCAATATGATTTCAATTTTTAAAACAGGATGACACCTCCCCCTCTGCCTTCCTGCCTGTCCTTTTGATACAATATGATTCATTGGACATTAAGGTCCCAGCTAGAATCCATCAGCCATAATGCCTAGAAAATATCGCACCTGCCAATCTGCAACTGTGCTGCAAGTTCATCTACCTGATTCCACATACTGTACGCAGCCTGATACAACACCTTCAGTCCTGTATTCACCCTTTTCAATTTTGTCTGCCTTTTACATTACAACTCATCCTGTTGACTGACATTTTGCCCTGTCAACAGCCTCTCCTCACTGCATATTGCCTCTGTTTGTAAACCTGCTACATCATCTTCAGCACTAACATCTGCCTTTTCTACGATATTTCTTGTATTTAAGTATTCGCAGTTCAGGACACTGGTCACACCATGTTCAACCTTTTGATTCCTAACTTTGTCCGAAGTCTGACCAACATCTGCCCCCACAACCTCTCCACTAACTGTTCTGGCACCCTGGTTCTCATCCCCCTGCATCTCTAGTTTAAACCCCACCCTGCAGCAATAACAAACCTTCCCTCTAGGATATTAGTCCCCCTCTAGTTCAGGTGAAAAGTGTCCTTTCTGTACAGGTCCCATCTTCCCTGGAAGACAGCCCAATGGCGCCCTCTCTCCTACACCGACACCTTAGCCTCGTTAAACAGTATAATCTTCCTGGCTCTGGCCTCACCAGCGTGTAGCAGTCCTGGTATTTCAACCCTGGAGCTCCTGCCCTGTAACTTAACACTTATCAACCTGAACTCCCTATGCAGAACCCCACCGCTCATCCTACCTGTGCCACTGGTACCTACATGTACCACGACTTCTGGCTGCTCACTCTCCCACTTAAGAAAGCTGAGGACTCGATCCGAAATATCCCAGACACTGGCACCCAGTAACACATCATCCAGGAATCTCATTATCACCCACAGAACCTCCTGTCTGTTCTCCTAAATAATGAATCCCCGACCACCACAGCGTCCTGGTAAATTTCCTTGACAGCATCTCTAAAACTTCCACATCCTACCTATAACGAGGTGACCAGAATTGAACACAATATACCGAGTGTGGCCTAAGCAGGGTTTCATAGATCCACTACACTACCTTGCATCTTGTGAACTTAACCCCCAATTAATGAAGGCCAGCACACCAAATGCCTTCTTAACATCCCTATTAATTTGCATGGCAACTTTAAGGAAGCTATATACATGGACTCCAAGATTCTTGAAAAAGTTTAAAACATTGATTAAACACCTAGTGAAGATAACTGAGAGCCAATCATTGTTTCTTCCATCCCAGTCTGCTGAGGATCTACACTCTAATTCCCATGGAGCAACCTCATGAGATTTACAAAGGGCTGATATCCAGTGCAAACACAGATGGGTATATACACAAGCAGACTCTGATGTGAATCAGTGGCCACTTCGCTAGGTACACCTGCTTGTAATGCTAACGTCTAATCAGCAATCATATGGCAGCAACTCAATGCATAAAAGCATGCAGACATGGTCAAGAGGTTCAGTTGTTGTTCGGACCAAATATCAGAATGGGGAAGAGATGTGACCTAAGTGACTATGACCATGGAATGATTATTTGTGCCAGTGGGGTGTTTTGAGTATTGCAGAGACTGCTGATCTCCTGGAATTTTCGCACACAATAGTCTCTTGAGTTTACAGAGAATGTTGCAAAGAACAGAAAAACATCCAGTGAGTGGCAGTTCTGTGGGTGAAAACACCTTGTTAATGAGAGAGGTCAGAGGAGAATGGGCACCTGATTCAAGCTGACAGGAAGGAAACAGTAACTCAGTACAACAGTGGTGTGCAGAAGAGCATCTCTGAATGCACAACACATTGAACCTTGAAGCAGCATAAGACCATGAACATGCACGCAGTGGCCACTTTGTTAGGGACAGAAGGCACTTAATAAAGTGGCCACTGCGTGCAAATATCCTCCAAACTCCGTCAGAGGAAGTTTTGTTGATAGCAACAGCAGGACAGCTCATTTCCTGGACACTCAAGTGCAATGTGTCAGTGTAAGTATTGCTTCCCTCTGATTTCAAACATCCTTTCTCCAGCAGCTACCACAGTCCATCAGATCTTACTGAGACACACTGACATACTGTCCTCTTTGTGGTTACATTTCCTCTCGATGGTTGTGTTTCTTAATATTTAAATGCATGATTTTTCTGAACTACAAAGGCAGTAACGAAAGTACATGTGTCAGGCACTGTATGAAACTTGCTGGAAAAGCTGGCGAAAGTAAAGCTATACGCTCAGATCTAACAAAAAATGTACTGCAATTTTTTTTCTTGATGTCCAAAGGCTATGAAATATTAATGACATTGAGATGAATTATACATTTATTACATAACAGTGATCCCATGTGAATTGTAAATTTGTCAGAAGGGTTTCTGTTGCCGAGGAAAATTTCTGGGAAAACCATAAGATCAAACTAAATAGTGGTTCCCTCATTATTACTGTGTACATTAACATTGTGATTACATTACTAGACTAGTAATCCACTAGCCTGGAATAGAGACCTTGAGTTAGACTTAAGACTACTAGAATAGCTAGGGATTTAAATTTGCTTAAGTGTATGAACAGGAAATACTGAGGGAGGAAAAAAGCTAGCCCCAGTAATGGTGACCAAAATAGTTCAGATTATTAAAATGAATCTGCCTCATTAATGTTCTTTAGTGAAGAAAATTCTTATCTGGTCTGACCTATAATCTACAACTGCAAGGGGTAGTGGTGGAGGCAGCTACATTTTAATTCCATGTCCCATTCCCATTCTAATATGTCTATCCATGACCTTCTCTAGTATCAAGATGAAGCCACACTCAGGTTGGAGGAACAACACATTATATTCTGTCTGGGTAGCCTCCAACCTGATGGCATGAACATTGACTTCTCTAGCTTCCATTAATGCCCCTCCTCCCCTTCTTACCCCATCCCTGATTTATCCCCCCCCCTTTTTTATTTTCTCTCTGTCCATCACTCTGCCTGTTCTCCATCTCCCTCTGGTGCTCCCATCCCCCTTTCTTTCTCTCTAGGCCTCCCATCACATGATCCTTTCCCTTCTCCAGCTCTGTATCCCTTTTGCCAAACACCTTTCCAGCTCTTAGCTTCACTCCATCCCCTCCGGTCTTCTCCTATCATTTTGCATTTCCCCCATCCCCTCCTACTTTCAAATCTCTTACTATCTTTCCTTTCAGTTAGTCCTGACGAAGGGTCTCGCCCCGAAACGTCGACAGCGCTTCTTCCTATAGATGCTGCCTGGCCTGTTGTGTTCCACCAGCATTCTGTGAATGTAGGAATGATGGGGAAGGGTCACCAGGATCCTGTCGAAATACTGGATTAATACCATAAGGAAGCTCAAATCACAGCTAATGCAGGTCAAAGAGATGGGACTCAGGACGGCTGTCATTTACAGGATTCCTTGTGAATACAGAGTAGCGTACTTCGGCCATGGTGGAAACCTACATCAAGAAGTACAGGAGATGGATCTGTTTGGGTTACCTGGAGAAGTAGGTGGTAGCTGAACATTGCATTCATAATGACCATAGGATTAACTTTGATGGCACAAAACTAGTGTGCTGCGCCAATGGCTTTTGGGACCACCTGCTGAAGGAAGCCATTGAAATAAAACTAGAGGAAAAGAATTTTAACAAAGGCAAAGGTCTCTCTCCAAGTGAAAACTGAAATTTGATTGTAAACAAGGTGGGACAGTGGAAATCTGATTGGATGAGGACTAACCAATCAGGAGGGACGTATGACAGGGGTATAAATAGCACTGCACTAGACATGCCCATACATTATCCCTGATGAAGATGGTAGAGTTTGTTGCTGAAATGTTGATTAAAATTGATATTGGTACCCAGCTGGAAGCCTGAGAAAAGTTTAAACCTAATGAAGGGTCCTAAAATCTTGATGAAGGGACTCAGCTCGAAATGTCAACTGCTTATTCTCTTCAATCGATGGTGCTTGACCTGCTGAGTTCCTCCAGCAATTTGTGTATTGTTCTGAATTTCCAGCATCTGCAGATTCTCTTGTGCTTATAATGTTTAACAAAGTTCTTTCTTTATTGATGCAGTAATAATGTATTGGTAACTACCTAAATCAAGTGCCCAATATTTTGTAAAACAGATCCCACTAGACCAGTACTGAACCCAGCAAAAAGTCACCGAGATTCACTGATTAACTATCAGTTTTTCACTGAAGTCATTGCAAATAACCCAAGATGCCTATCATGCATTCTAAAGACGTGTTAGTTATTCATGGGTAGATTATTCGTCTTCCTTGGCTTATTGCTAATTGCAAAAGGCATGATAACAGTGCCTCCTCAAGAATATTTGAAAGAAGAAATCATATAATCATATCTCTGACTCCACATGGGGACTATCTACCCTAACTGCATTTCCGTTTAATCTTCCATTTCTATTTAAATACTTTGATCTTCCTCTTAAATGCTGATTTACTTGGTTTTAATAGCCATGCCTGATATTCCAGTAGTACTTCACATAAATAAGCCTTGCCTAACAGTCCACTTTTCATGCCTTGTACGTATCTACTCCCATCAGTTCATCAATTGTTCTTTCTCTATGTGCCTTTGTAAATCTTTTCTAAATTAATAACAATTTCATTTCTCTGTTGCAGATGAATGACAATTATTATAATTCTGGGTCAAAACCATCCTAATGGATCTCTGCTGAATCACTCTGTGACTTCAATAAACTTCTTGATAAGGTGACCAAGCTCTACTCTAATGGTAATCTAACAGTATCTGGTGTAAGCTCACATGCTCCAACCAAATGCAGTCAATACCTATAAACCTTCGTCTCTTTTGCCTTTCTTATGACTGGTATAAGCTTATGGATAAACTCCTAAATATTTACCGCACTTACTTGGATGTAAAGGAGCTCATTATTCAAAACTAAAAGCAGGGCACTACTCTGTTTACACTGACCAGTAACTTTTTCCTAACCAACACAACCAAAGGACTCTATAAGGTCAAATCTCTCAGTGCTGTTTGTGTTGATCCATAACTATCATACGAGGGGTCAGAATTTTAAGGTGATTGGAGGAAAGTACAGGGGGATGTCAGAGGTATGTTTCTTTACACAGAGTGGTGAGTTTTGGACTATCCAGCCACAGGTGTCGGTAGAGGCAGATACATTTGGGGTATTTAAGAAACTCTTAGATAGGTCTAAATGGAGAGATATGTAGGCTCATCTTAGAGTAGGTTAAAAGGTCAGCATAACATCATGGACTGAAGGGACTGTACTATGCTGTAATGTTCAATGTTCTCTGTCACACCTGAACAGTCCTGCTTTTGGGTGACTATTTCACTGCTACTGCTCTTCCAGGTATGTCAAACCAGAAGAAGTTCTGCTCTGCTCTCCAACGGACTCTTCATTTCTCTGCCTCACTTCTGATGAAGCCTGTCCAACCTGAAAGCTCAGCCCTGCTTCTCTTGCCACGGAGGTGGTCTAACCTTATAAGTATGTGCAAGTGGATGTGGAAGCTTTAGCGAGAGTGCAGAGAAGATTTACCAAGATGCTGCCTGCATTAGGATAGGTTGAGTGGGCTCGGGCTTTTCTATTTGAAGTGAAGGGGGATGAGAGGTGACTTAATAGAGGGGAGTGGAAGATGATAAGAGGCATAAATCGAAAGGATAGCAGGAGAGTACTTCCCAGGGTAGAAATGGTTAATATGAAGTGACTGGATTAAAGTTTAGGAGAATGAAAGAGGTAAGTTCTTTATACAGAGAGTCATGAATCCATGGAAAGGCCTGCCAGACAGATGGTAGAAACAGATAGATTATGAAAATTTCAGAAACTCTTCAATAAGAATTAAGATAACTCATAGATAACTAAGAGCACAAAGATGATAGAAAAATGGAGGGCAATGGGTTAGATTGATCTTAGAGTAGGTTAAAAGTTCAGTACAACATTTTGGTCTGAAAGGCCTGGTACTGTGCTGAAATGTTCTATATTCTATATTTTAGAATTGATTTTACAGTTCTCTTAATTGTCTTTAAAGCTCTTAATGGTTTGGGACCCGAGTACATCACAGAATTTAAGAGACTGACAGAAGAAGACCTGAGAACTTGAGCAGGATTATAAAATGAAAACAATTATCCCTCAAAGGATAATTGGCAGGCCAGCTCTATAAATAAAGTTATTATTATTATTTTTTTCTCAGCTAAAGCTGTTAAAACCTGAGGTATAGACATAGCTAAGCACATTCATTTTTCAATTTTAGGAACTTTGCAAACTATTCTAGTGGTGTAAATCCGGAGATTTACACAGCTATTACTTTGTAGTCCTAATTATTTAATCCTATTGTGTGGTGCCTTTGGGATGACACCAGTTCTAGATAACACTATTGGGACAGTGTATACTTTGTTCATTTTCCATAGTCTTCCAATTTCCTTTTTTAATTCAGCATATTTCTGGTGTTTTTCACCTATAGATTTCTGTATGTTAAGTGTGTTTGGAATGGCTGTATCTATTAAATAAGTTGTTCTTGCTTATTTACCCTGTATTAATATATCCAGATGGTTATTATGGATTTTCCTGTCTGTAATAACTAATTCGTTATAATATAATTTGTAGTATTCTGACTCTAAAACTGGATCAGGCTTGTATTTATAGTAAGGTGTGATTTCTTTACGAGTTTGTGTTTTAAAGCAATCTCTTGATGAGTGATGTTTGCCACTTGGAGGTGCCTGTGTAAGTAATCAGATTGTGTTAAACTGCTATAGGATCCTTATTATCATTACTTTTATTATGTCTATATTCTAATTATTTCCAGTATTCTATGTTTTTATTTTAGTTGCAGGAAAAAGTTCTGCTGGATGATATATATACCCATATAAATACTGCAAACCATCCCTTCCACTAAAAATCCTACACCTTTGTTACAGCCATTAGTCCTCTGGATAATTATTTTACGTACACATATCAAATCAAATCAAGTTTAATTATCATTCAGACCATACATGGATAGTCTAATGAGACTCTGGGGCCGGAGTGCACAACATACATTCAAAATAGCAAGAGGGAAACAAAGCACACACACCTCGATACACATGTATAGTCCAAGACAAATTGATGGTACAGCTCCTGGCAATGCAGGCTCTTTACAGCTGGAGGGCAGCACTGACAGGAAAGACCAGCTCCCTACTGAGCACAGACTCCACACTACACCACCTCCAGCCTTGTCTCAGCTGGACTGCAGCGGCAGGCAAGCCCGCTTGAGACCTTGTCCTTGCTACAATCAAGGCCACATTGCTGCCTCGACACCTGTCTCACCATTAAACAAGGGAACAGGTCTGTGGCGTCTCACATTATCGATGCCCAACAGGATCACAAGAGAAATATCTAGGACAGTCATTCACAGTTACACTGCACATTGCTTTCATGCACCAACTCTAATGTCTTCAAGTACTAGGCAGCAGCGTGGTCTGTACCCAGGGCAGCTATTCTGAACCTTTCCCAGACCCGTCCGTCAGCTTCTCCTTCACCCAGCCGAGCACCACCATCCCCTTCTCCCAGCCTAACTGCCAGCTTCTCCTTCTCCAACTCATCGGCCGGCTCCTTCGACACCCTGGCTGGCAGCTCCGAACAACAAACAGATCACTGATGCAGTAGACCTGCTGTACCCGTTGTCCTTGGAGTCCAGTATAGTCTTCTGGTCATCAAAAACACATTTTAAAAAGAAAAGTGCAACTTCGGTTGGCCCCTAGTGGCCACTGTGTTTGAACACACCGCCATCTTACCGGAAGTAAGCTATAACATATGTGTAGTAGCTTCAAGGGAAACCACCCTTGAAGAAAATAGTAAGCCTTTGACCACAAGTTATTTTATTCCCATTTTAGTGCAAATATAACAATTATGTGTTAATATAATATTAAAAGCCTAGTGTTATATCTCCTGGTTGTTTCACAGATGAGTGATGAATCAAGATTTCACATGAAATCATATAATGAGATATCAGCACAAAGATTTAGGAAGATCACATTCGAATTATATGCTATTTATTCAGCACATTGTTTCGAATCCTCGATGTCAGCCATCAGGTGGACGGGGTCTGTTGCCGTTTATTGCTATGCTTAAGTCAGCCTTAGCAGGCAGTCCGGTTTGGTAGGGAGTGACAGAAAGGAAACACAAAACCCATTCCTCAGCCTCAGCTTTGCGATGGACAGCATATCACCTGCAATATGTTCGTAAGAACTGTGCTTGTGTTTTGGAAATCCTTTGTAAATTATAAACCTTTATTACTCCTTAGAAATAAATGTGCTTGACTAAAAGTAACCTGGGTTTAATCTACAACACATACAAAATGCTGGTAGAACACAGCAGGCTAGGCAGCATCTGTAGGGAGAAGCGAAGTCGACGTTTCGGTCCGAATCCCTATAGATGCTGCCTAGCCTGCTGTGTTCTACCAGCATTTTGTGTGTGTTGTTTGAATTTCCAGCATCTGCAGATTTCCTCGTGTTTGCTGGATTTAATCTGCTCTATTCATTGGAAGTATCTCCTCCATGGTTGGGAGGGGGATTTTGACCACTAATTCCCTTCAGGAAGAGACTAAAATAAAGTAAATTAGTTCTTGAAATAGCGATTCCAACATATTGATGTAGTTATAAAGAAGGCAAGACAGTGGCCAAACTGATAATATACCCAATTCTGATTCCGATGCCACCTCCTTTCTCCTCTCTTGGCTAGTGCTTCACTGATCAAGAGAGTGCTACTGACCAGGCCAGAAACATCTCCCTCTGAAGTTATTGATATTCATGGACTATATTTGGGTGGATAAAGATTCCTTCCCATCACTACTCCACCAGTTCTGCACAGTTCTACAATTTCCTTTGCATTTGTTCTCCTAAATATACTTCACATCAGTTAGAATGTAGAACAAAGAACATAAAAAAGCAGCCTACAGACCAATCCCTGTATGTTAAGGTCTCATTGCTTTTAATTGTAAACAGGTAGATTCTGGCCACTACTTATTCATCAAGTCAATATTTCTTGTGCAAACACGGGGAAATCTGCAGATGCTGGAAATTCAAACAACACACACAAAATGCTGGTGGAACACAGCAGGCCAGGCAGCATCTATAGGGAGAAGCGCTGTCGACATTTCGAGCTGAGACCCTTTGTCAAGACTAACCAAAAGGAAAGATAGTAAGAGATTTGAAAGTAGTGGGGGGAGGGGGAAATGCACAACGATAGGAGAAGGCCGGAGGGGGTGGGATGAAGCTAAGAGCTGGAAAGATGATTGGTGAAAGTGATACAGAGCTGGAGAAGGGAAAGGATTATGGGACGGGAGACCTCGGGAGAAAGAAAAGGGGGGCGAAGCACCAGAGGGAGACGGAGAACAGGCAAACAACTAAATATGTCAGGGATGGTGTAAGAAGGGGAGAAGGGGCATTAACAGAAATTAGAGAAGTCAATCTTCATGCCGTCAGGTTGGAGGCTACCCAGCCGGTATATAAGGTTTGTTCCTCCAAACTGAGTTTGGATTCATTTTGACAGTAGAGGAAGCCATGGATAGACATATCAGAATGGGAATGGAACGTGGAATTAAAATGCTTGGCCACTGGGAGATCCTGCTTTCTCTGGCGGACCGAGCGTAGGTGTTCAGCGAAATGGTCTCCCAGTCTGCGTCGGGTCTCACCAAAGGCCACACCGGGAGCACCAGACGCAGTATACCACACCAGCCAATTCACAGGCGAAGTGTTGCCTCACCTGGAAGGACTGTCTGGGGCCCTGAATGGTGGTGAGGGAGTAAGTGTAAGGGCAGGTGTAGCACTTGTTCCGCTTTCAAGGATAAGTGCCAGGAGGGAGATCGGTGGGAAGGGATGGGGGGCACGAATGGACAAGGGAGTTGCATAGGGAGCGATTCCTGCAAAAAGCAGAAGTGGGGGGGGGAGGGAAAATGTGTTTGGCAGTGGGATCCTGTCGGAGGTGACAGAAGTTACGGAGAATTATACGTTGGACCTGGAGGCTGGTGGGGTGGTAGGTAAGGATAAGGGGAACCCTATCCCGAGTGGGGTGGCAGGTGGATGGGGTGAGGGCAGATGTGCGGGAAATGGGAGAGATACGTTTGAGAGCAGAGTTGATGGTGGACAAAGGGAAGCCCCTTTGTTTAAAAAAGGAAGACATCTCCTTCGTCCTGGAATGAAAAGCCTCTTCCTGAGAGTAGATGCGGCAGAGACGGAGGAATTGTGAGAAGGGGATAGCCTTTTTGCAAGAGACAGGGTGAGAAGAGGAATAGTCCGGGTAGCTGTGAGAGTCTGTAGGCTTATAGTAGACATCAGTAGATATGCCGTCTCCAGAGATGGAGACAGAAAGATCAAGAAGGGGGAGGGAGGTGTCGGAAATGGACCAGGTAAATTTGAGGGCAGGGTGAAAGTTGGAGGCAAAGTTAATGAAGTCAACGAGCTCAGCATGCATGCAGGAGTCAGCGCCAATGCAGTTGTCAATGTAGCGAAGGAAAAGAAAATGTTTCTTGTCCTTTGTTGCATTAAGGTCTAAGGGATCTTTCACAATTTATCTGCCACATTTCTTACGTTACTACCGTGATATCATTCACTTTTTCCTTCATAATTTCTCTGGTACATATTTTCTACTAATTAATTACTTTGGTCCCCATTCTCATTAATTTCTCGGTGTTTCTGAATGATTTTCAACAATGAATATTGACACATAACATTTGACATCTCATCCATTTCCTCATTCCCCAGTCTCAAACGACAGTGTTTATCTACTCCCTTTCTAATTGTGGAAGCCCATACAATCAGCTTCTATATTTTTCAGTAACTTAGTTCAATATTCTTTTCTTTACTGCCTTTCATTCTTTGGAAATCTTTTGCTGCTTTTTAAAACTCAGTCCTCAGACTCAGCATTCTTCTCAAACAGCAATATAAGCCTCTATTAATACATTAATATTCCCATTAAACCTCTTAATCACGACTGATGTGCCACATTTCCAGTGAAATGAATCTTCATTTAAAATTACAAAATTAAATATTGTTTATCTATGTTATACATTTAACCCAATTTTCCAATGTACCATACAGTAGCTAACAAACATCACATCTAAGTAATAGGCTGAACATTTTTATTTCAGTAACTGTTTGGAATGTTACTCTGATCTGAAGAATAACTCCGGCAGTTATGATCACTACTCTCAAGAGCACCCCATAATGTGAGATTACCAATTAAGACTGTTTGTAAATTGACAACACAATTAAGTTTAAAATTGCCTATTCCTGGTTGGGATTTAACAATGAACACTCACAAATATGATTTGTAAATGAAACACCCACACACACACACACACACACACACACACACACACACACACACACACACACACACACACACACACACACACACACACACACACACACACACACACACACACACCACACCCCCGCCCCCACCCCCCCGGAGGAACTTGGTAGGCCAGGCAGCATCTATGGAAAAGAGTACAGTCGACTTTTCATCCTGAGACTCAGGTCTGGAGAAGGGTCTTGGCTCAAAATGTCGACTGTACTCTTTTCAATAGATGTTGCCCAGCCTGTTGAGTTCCTCCAGCATTTTGTGTGTGTTGCTCGGATTTCCAGCATCTGCAGATTTTCTCTTGTTTGTGATTGCACTATCTATACAGATCCTACTTTATATGTTGAGCCATTCACTGTGCCTACCCTGTTCTGTCTTTTAAAATTAGAGATACTATTCCTCCCTTTATATTCTGTCCGTTCTTTCAAATCTCAGATGCTCTGGAATATTTAATTTCTGACCTTGGTCACAAAACAGCTAAGTCTCTGTACTAGCTATCAGATCAAAGAGATAGCTGAACCATTAATTGATTTACTTTGCTGCCTATCATTCAGACAATCAGATAAAACACTCAATTTTAACTTTACAATCTCTCCATAACCTTATCTTTTTCACATGCACAGTTATCATTAAACATGTTGCCCTTTCTCAAAATACTCTGCTTAATATTGATCACAGAGCTAGATTGTTCTAAAGCCTTGTCTTTATTCTGCATTTATCAAGTCCCATCACTTAACCCTCCCCACTCCTATGCTGACAGCTCTCGCTAACCTACTTACCAGTGCTGGGTGCTTGAATGAGGCACCCATGCCGTTACGTTGTGTTACATCATAAGACTCAGGTGCAGAATTCGGCCATTTAGCCCATCAGGTCCGCTCCACCTCTGATCATGTCTGATTTACTATCCCTCTCAAACCCATTCTCTTGCCTTCTCCCTATAACTTTTTACAAATCATGAACCTATCAACCTCCACTGGCCCCTGTGGAACACCATGTCACCAGCAGCCAACCAGAAAAGGAACATTTATTGCCACTCTTTGCCTTCTTCCAGTCAGCCAGTTTTCTGTCCACGCTAGTCCCATCGACCCACACCTGGATCATAGCCCTCCATGCCCTTCCCATCAATATAGTAATCAAAACTTGTCAAAATTCTGAAATTAAACCTGCATCCACCACTTGCACTGGTTCCATATTCACACAACCTCTGAGTGAAGAAGTTCCCCCTCATTTTCCCTTTCAATATTTCACCTTTCACCCTTAACCCATGACCTCTAGTTATAGTCTCACCCAACCTAAGCTTGCCTTTACTCTACCTATATACCTCCATAAGATCTCTCTTAGAAAGAGGAATCTCACTTAGAGAGAATGGCCTTGGTTTATCACCAGGAGGGCACTGTCGCCACCATGTCAGAGAAAGATGCCATGAAATTAGCCTCCTTACAGCTCACTCTCACCAACAAACTTGTCTTTACGTCTAGGTTCTGAATAGAACTGTTGAAATTTTGAGGTCCAAATCTTGTCCCTTTGCCACCTTGCTATAAGAGCTTGATAACATCTTACTTCTTTCAATTTTCTCTGTCCTTTAACCAGCTCTCTGTACATTAATAAGTGTACTTTGTTAATAAATGTTCTTTAAATTTTGAATTATAATTTCACCCACCACCACACCCTGAATGTTTAGTGCATGTAAAAACATTTCTGTAGTAACTTCTTAAAAGTCCATTCTTGAAAATGAAGAAATGTTACACTCACTGGTTACCCTTTATTGACACTGTTCGTTACATCCTCAACAGATTCTTGTGTGTTCTGTGCTGAGTCTGACGTAATGATGAGTTCCTCTGAGCCCAGTTGCTATGTTTCGTAATGTGTCATCTAACATTTTGCAGAATAGTCTAGCCAGAATGAGATTTAGTTTCACAGGCATATGTCATAAAATTTGTTATTTTGCAGCAGCAGTACATTGCAATACATAATAATAAAATATACATTACAATAATAGATGTATATATTAAAAATGAAATGAAATAAATAGTGAAAAAAGTGAGGTACTATTCAGGGAATCATTGTCCATTCAAAAATCTAATTGTGAAGGAGAAGAAGCTGTTCCTGAACTGTGAACTGTTGAGTGTGTGCCTTCAGGCTCCTGTACCTCTGCCCTGATGGTAGCAATGAGAAGAGGGCATGTCCTGGGAGATGAGTGTCTCTATGGTAGATGTTGCCTTTTAGAGATTTGGCCTTTTGAAGGTGTCCTTGATGCTTTGGAGGCTCGTGCTCCTGATGGCTGAATTTACAACCTTCTGCAGCTTTTTCCAATCCTGTGCAATGGCCCCTCCATACCACATGGTGATGCAACCAGTTAAAATGTTCTCCATGGTACATTTGTAGAAATTTGTAAGAGTCATTGGTGACATACCAAGTCTCTTCAAGCTCCTAATGAAATATAGCCATTGTCATGCTTTCTTTGCAATTGCATCAATATGTTGGGGTCAGGTTAGATCTTCAGAGATGTTGACACCCAGGAATTTGAAACTGTCCTCCCTTTCCACTGCTGATCCCTCAGTGAGGACTGGCATACAGTATATTCCTTCAACTTCCATTTCCTGAAGTCCGCAATCAATTCTTTGGTTTTATTGAAGTTGAATGCAAGGCTGTTGATATGACAACACTCAACCAGCTAATCTATCTCACTTCTGTACACCTCCTCATTGCCATCTGAAATGCTGCCATATTGTGTCATCAGCAAATTTACAGACAGCATTTAAGCTGTGAGCCATACAGCTGTGGGTGTAGAGAGAGTAGAACACTAGGCTAAGCACACATCCTTGAGGTGTGCCAGTGTAGCTTGTCAGCAAGAAGGAGACGTTAGTTTTCATCCACACAGACTGGTTAAAATAGAGAGACAAGAGTAGATATTGTAGTAGATATTGGACAGATGGAAAAAGATGCTGGAGAGGTAGTAATGGGGGACAAGAAAATGATAGATGAACCAAATAAGTATTTTACATCAGTCTTCACTGTGGACGACACTAGCAGTATGCTGGAAGTTCAAGAGTGTCAGGGGGAAGATGTGAGTGCCCCTGCTATTACAAGGGAGAAGGAGTTTGGGTAACTGATAGGGCTGAAGGTAGATAAGTCATCAGACCAGATGGACTACATACCAGAGTTCTGAAAAAGGTAGCTGAAGAGATTGTGGAGGCCTTAGTAATGGCCTTTCAAGAATCACTATACTCTGGAATGGTTGCGGAGGACTAGAAAAGTGCAAAAATCACTTCACTCTTCGAGGAAGGAAGGCAGAAGAAAGGAAATTATAGACCAGTTAGCCTGACCTTATAGAGGTTGGGAAGATGTTGGAGTCAATTATTAGGGATGTGGATTTGGGTTACTTGAAGGCACATGATAAAATAGGCCAAAGTCAGCATGGTTTCCTTAAGGGAAAATCTTGCCTGTCAAATCTGTTAGAATTATTTGAGGAAATAACAAGCAGAATAGACAAAGGAGAATCGGTGGATGTTGCGTACATAGACTTTCAGAAGGCCTTTGACAAGATGCCGCACATGAGGCTACTTATCAAGATAAGAGCCATGGTATTACATGAAAGATGGAGCAATGGATGAATGGCAGGAGGCAAAGGGTGGGGATAAAGGGAACCTTTTATGATTGGATGCTGTTGACTATGGTGTTGGAACAACTTCATGTTATACGTCAATAATTTGGATGATGGCTTTGTGGCCAAGTTAGTGGATGATACAAAGATAGGTGGGTAGTGTTGAGGAAGCAGGAAGGCTGCAGAAGGACTTGGGAAGATTAGGAGAATGGGCAAATTAGTGGCAAATGGAATAGTGTCAGGAAGTGTAAGGTAATGCACTTTGGTAGAAATGTTCTAAATGGGGAGAAATTTCAAAAATCTGAGATGTAAGGAGACTTGGGAATCCTCATGCAGGATTTCCTAAAGGTTAATTTGCAAATTGGGGGTGGGTGATGTCTGGGCCTGACGTCCACTCACCCAGGGAAAGTGCACGTGCAATACATCGCTCCTCCTTTCCTGGTGTAGTGATCGCCGCATGATCACTGTCTGGCTTGCTAGGCAAGAGACCACTGCAAATGACCTCTCCTACACTACTGCATCCATAGCAACACCTTCTCGTTGATGCCCCCCATTTCCACTGAGCTTCCGAGTGTCCGGCGGTATGACTGGGCAGCCCAAGAGAAGGACAACTCTGACTCCAAACCCGGGCAGGTGGGGCTCCTCAGCCTTGTCAGGCCATCCACCTAGGAGAAGGACACTCCGATGTAACTCCTACGACCTGAGGGCCTCGCTGTCACCATCTTAGCTTACTAGGCTAAGGCAGATGAACCCCGAGTGTAAAGGGTGGGGCCAGTACCGTGCACACTGCACTTCACCTAAAAAAAACCATTGCGCAGGCCAAAGGACACACCCACGTCTACGACCATCCTCCCTGAACACACGCAGGGCTGCCCTTGAGGACAAAAGGAGGAGGGATCACAGCAGTGCCAAACCCAGATTGCTGCTGCAGCCGGGTCTGCCTGCCCCATACTGTCCTCGTCAGCCACCAGCAAGTCTGCAGCAGACATGGGCAGCCCCCTTCCTAATCTTCGTTCGTGAAGCCAAACCATGATGATGAATTTGCAAGTTAGATTGAGTGGTGATGAATATAAATGCAATGTTAGTAATCATTTCAAGAGGATTAGAATATAAAAGCAAGGATGTAATGCTGAGGCTTAATAAGGCACTGGTGAGCAGTTTTGGGCCTCTTGAACAAGAAAGGACGTGCTGACATTCAAGAGGGTTCAGGAGAGGTTCATGACAATGATTCAAAGAATGAAAGAATATAGGAAGTGATTGATGACAATGGGCCTTTATAACTGGAATTTAGAAGAATGAAGGGGGACTTCAATGGAGTGGATGCGTAGAGAATGTTTCCTATAGATGTCGATGTCCAGAGGATAATGTTCAAGGTTCAAAGTAAATTTATTATCAAAGTACATATATGTCACCATATACAACCTTAAGATTTATTTTCTTGCAAGTATACTCAATAAATCCATAAAATTATAACCATAGCAGAATCAATGAAAGACAACACCAGCATGGGCATTCAACCAGTGTGAAAAAGTCTGTGTTGAATGCAACATAGTAACACCTAGCACCTATGTTGCTTTCAACCTATGTAAATTTAAAAAGAAAAAAATAAACAATAGATATCAAGAATGCAATGAAGAGTGGTTGAAAGTTCTGGAAACCTATGATGGAATGAGTTGAGTGAAGTTTTCCCCTTAGGTTCAAGAGCCTGATGGCTGAACAGTAATAACTGTTCCTGAACCTGGTGCCGAGCCCCGAGGCTCTTTAACCTTCTTCCTAATGGCTGCAGTGAGCAGAGAGCCTGCCCTGTGTGGGTGAGGGAGGGGCAGGCCCTGGTAAGGATGCTACTTCCCTGTAACATCATTTTGTGTAGATGCACCCAATGGCAGGAAGGGCTTTGCCCATGATGGTCTGGGCCATATCCACTACTTTTTGTAGGATTCTCTGTTCAAGGGCATTGGTGCTTCCAAACCAGTCAATACATCCTCCCCTACACATCTATAGAAATTTGTCAAGGTTTTAGATGTCAGGCCAAATCTTCACAAACTCCTAAGTAGAGGTGCTGCTCTGCTTTCTTCTTAATTGCATTTACAGATCCTCCAAAATCATAATCCCCAGGAATTTAAAGTCACTGACCCTCTCCACCTCTGATCCTCTGCTGAGGACTGGCTCATGGACTTCCGGTTTCCTTCTCCTGAAGTCAATAATCAGCTCCTTGGTCTTGCTGACATTGAGCAAGAGGCTGTTGTTATGGCACCACTCAATCAGATTTTCAATCTCCCTTCAGTATCACCACCTTTGATTCAGCCTACAACTGCCAAGCGCAGAGCGAGAGACACTGAAGCGGTTCGATAGGTCGCAAACAATGCGAACAGAGAGGGAAAAGAAAACAATAAACACTAGGCCAAACAGGGCTGTTAACTCAAACCTCAAATGGAAAATGAAGCCAACACTGTGGCTGAAAGGAATAACTAAATACAAAACCAGAGTCAGTTGACTTGACAGTCCAGTTTCTCAGGCGAGGCCTAACAGGCAGCGAAACACTGCTATACTTTGCTCAAGTATCAACAAGCACTAAGATGGAAAGAATGGAGTTTAGTACCATCGCAATGAAATTATTAGCTGACACATGCAATTCACAAGCGCATTTGCCGTTTCTACTGTGCTGCTGAATCCGTGGTTGTGACAGGGTCCCCTTCTCCAGGCGCAGCCCCTGAGGCGACACAGACCTGTGTCTGCTGAAAGTCCCGGATCAGCAACTTGTCCACGATGTCCTTCACCAGGATCCAAGTACATTCTTCTGGACCGTACCTTCCCATGTACCCGGCGAGATGCCAGGAGGCGTCACACCGTATAGGCAAGGCGGGAGGAGGGGGAAGTGGGGTGACTGGGGCCAGGGGAGCAGTCGTAACTGGGTGAGCTGGGAAACATGGAATACTCAGTGGATCTTCAGTGATGCTGGCAGACGCAACCTATATAGAAACATTGTTGACAGCCTTTTCCACTACAAGCAGTCCCACGTAACACGGTGCCAATTTGCAGCCCTGGACTTTCAGGGGAAGATCCCTCAATGCCAACCACACCTCCTCTCCTGGCTTGAATGGCCTCACCTGTCGACGGAGCCGATCAGCCGGGAACGCTGTTTCTGGGCGTGCAGCAGAGAAGCCCTGGATCATCTCCAGGTGCACTTGTAACGCTGGATCAGCTGTTCAGCAACAGGAATCCTACATCGATCTCCGGATCAGGGAAGAGCGGGGGCTGGAATCCCTTCTGGCATTCAAAGGGAGACAGACTGGAGGTTATTGTGGGTGATCTCTGCCCAAACCAATTGGGAGCTCCAGGACATGGGGTTGGAAGAGGCAAGACACCGCAGTGTTGTCTCCAACTCCTGGTTCTCTCTCTCAGTCTGGCCATTGGATTGGGGGTGGAAGCCAGACGAGAGTCTGGCCATGGTTCCTACGAGACAGCAGAAAGCCTTCCAAAAGCGGGAAGTGAATGATCAGACACTACGTCTTGAGGAAAGCCATGGAGCCTGAACACATGTTGAACCATGAATGTGGCAGCCTCTTGAGCCAATGGGAGTTTGAGGAGGGAAATGAAGTGGGCAGCCTTGGAAAATCGATCCACAATGACCAAAATAGTAATGTTTCCATTATGTGGGGGCAGACCAGTGATGAAGCTGAAAGGAATAACTGAATATAAAACAAATATTGTTAATCTTCAGAATCAGTTGACAGTCCAAATTCTCAGGTTAGATCGAACGCTAGCAGGCAGTGAAATGTTGCTGTGCTTTGTTCAAGTCTCGACAAACACGAAGACAAAAAGAATGGAGTTTAGTACCATCACAATGAAATAATAATTAGCTGACCCCTGCATATTCATGAGTGCAATTGCTGTATCTGCTGCGCTGCCAAATCTGTGGTGAGACAACAACAGTGGTGTCGTCAGCAAACTTGAATATGGCATTGGAGCTGTGCTTAGCCAATTATAAATGTACCACAGCTCTGAGGGGCTGAAGGGTGCGGGGGAGCCTCCTCCTTTGTGAGAATCGCAAGAGCATTATTGGGTTGGGTCAGAGGACCCAGGAAATGAGAGAGAGAGAGACCTGGCCATTGTCTCCTGGAGACAACGTTTGTGGATTGGGGACTATGCTACGTGCAAGCCCTCGGGCAAAGTGGGCTGGTTGAGAGAGAGATTGCATCACCCCAACCAGATTGATATCTACTGTCCTGCGAGTTAAGATAAAAGAGGGGCTGTAGAGACAGCCCCTCAGACGCACCAGAAGAAACGCTAGCGATCCCGTAATAGCGGGAAGCCATTTGAAGGAAGCCACATGCGTTCGGTTCCCTTGCCTGGGGGCTGGTGGCTGGTACCACGGAAAACGACTTGGAACTAACAACGGGGAACCAACTCCCCCGACTCAACGGATTGGCCTCATAAAGACCCGGGCAAGTTTCAAACCATCTCTCTTAAACCCAAAGAGCTGCAGCTTGAAAGGACAGTGACTTTTATCTTTCCATTGGACAATACAATACCCCTAGACAAAAGATAGAGCTATTGCTTAATTGATGATTATTATTATACTCGCATTTTTAGATTGAGTATTGACGACGTATATTATCTGAATGTCTGTATTAATCTTACTTTTGTGCCCCTTTATAAATAAAGACTTTTAAAAATAGTACCATCAGACTTCCACGGACCTCTCGATCTTTGCTGGTAAGTGACCCAGTTACGGGGTTCGTAACAAGCCTCATAGTCAGAAGTGTAAAGCGAGTGTAAAGTGTAAAGAGTAGAGCAGGGAGCTAAGCACACAGCCCTGTGGTGCACCTGTGCAGATGGAGATCGTGGAGGTGCTGTTGTTGTCATTCTGAATTGACTGGGGTCCACAAAGTAGGAAATCGAGGATCAAATTGCACAAGGAGGTATTGAGGCCAAAGTCTTGGAGTTTATTGATTAGTTTTGTGGGAACGATGGTGTTGAATGCTGAGCTGTAGTCAATAAAGAGCATCTTGATGTTATCGTTTTTGCTGTCCAGATGTTCCAGAGTTGAGCAAAGAGCCAATGAAATGGCATCTGCTGTGGATCTGTTGCTCCGGTAGGTAAATTGGAGAGAATCTAAGTTGCTCCTCAGGCAGGAGTTGATGTGTTTTATCACCAACCTCTCAAAGCATTTCATCACAGAGCATGTAAATGCCACTGGACGATGGTTCTTCTTTGGCACTGGTCGAATTGAGGCCTGCTTGAAGCAGGTCGGTACCTCAGAATGGTGAAGTGAGAAATTAAAGATCTCAGTGAATACTTCAGCCAGTTGATCAGGACAGCTCTCTAGTACTTGTCCAGGTACCCCATCTGGGATGAATGCCTTTTGTGGGTTCACCCTCCCAGATCAGCCTCAGTGACTGACATTGGGGCCTGTGGGAGTTTGTGATGGTCCCTCCATGTTTTGACAGTCAGAGTGAGCATAGAAAGCATTGAGCTCATCAGGCAACGAGGACCTGTTGCCACCTATTCCACTTTATAGCAGGCAATAGCATTCAAGCCCAGCCACAACTGCCAAGCGTCCTACTTTGATTCAGTTTAGTCTGGAATTGCCACTTTGCCTGTGAGATGGCTTTCCAGAGATCATGCCTGGATTTCTTTTAACTTTCTTGGTCACCAGACCTGAATGCCTTTGACCTGGTCCTCAGCAGATTGTGGATCTCACAGTTCATCCAGGGCTTCTGGTTGGGGAAGGTGCTGAATGATTTTATGGGAAACACTCGTCCACAACTACTTTTATAAAGTCTGTGACAACTGTGGTGTATTCATTCAGATCCACAGATGAGTCCTTGAATGCACTGACTTGAAGCAATCCCGCAGCCACTTCTTCGCCTCCCGCAACCACCTCTTTGTTGTCCTAACCTCTGGAGCTTTGCTTTCTCTGTATGCAGGCAGGAGAACAGCAACCAAGTGATCCGAATTACCAAAATGCTGTCTGAGCAAGGGACAGTAGGCATTCTTTATAACAGTGGTCTAGTGTGTTGGGACCTCTGGTGCTACAGGTTATACACTGATGGTAATTGGGCAGGGTTTTCTTCAAACAAGCCTGGTTGAAGTACCCAATCATGATTTGAAATGCGTTGGGATCAACTGTTTCTTGTTTGGAGATGGCATCATGCGGTATCAAATGCTTGATTATAGTTGGTTATTTGGTATGCTAGTTGGTTAGTTGGTATGTAAGTTGTGGGCAGGATTATGGAGGAGAATTCCCTAGGTAAATAAAACAGATGGCATTTGACCATTAGATTTTCAAGTTCAGGGGAAAATGAGTTCATCAAAACCACCACATCGGAGCACCACCAAGAGTTTATCATGAAACACACACCTCCACTTTTTGCTTTTTCTGAATCAGCAGTTTGGTCCATTTGGAAAATCAAGAAGCCTTCTCGTTTGATCGCTGTATTTGGTGTGCTGAAGACTCGCTCAGACTTGGAACACCACAGTCCCTTAGTTCCCTCCGAAACAACAATCTTGCCCTCAGGTTTTCAATTTTGTTCTCCAGCAACTACAAATACGCTAACAAGATGCTTGGTGGGGTAGGAGGTCTCATCCCCCTGTGTTTCAGCCTGGAGACCACCCCTGCCCTGATTCCTACCACGGCGATGATCTTTCATCTGCTTAAAGGTGTCATTCCTGCTTGGTCTGCCGAGTCCTTCAGACAGTAGTGAAACAAGGAGATCACTGAGTTGACTTAAAAGTGCATCACTTAGAGAGAAATTACATGCTGCAGGTTGCAGTGAGAGTAATTCAAAGGAGCTATACTTAAAAGTATATTTTGAAGTATTGTTCGCAGCTGCAGAACATCACCATGGTGGTTAACCGTCTATGCTGAGGAGAAATTTCTTTAGCCAGAGGGTGGTGAATCTGTGGAATTTGTTGCCACAGGCAGCTGTGATGGCCTTGTCATTGGGTCCACCTAAGGTTGATAGGTTCTTGATTAGTCAGAGTGTGAAAGGTTACAGGAAGAAGGTAGGAAATTGGGGTAGAGAGGAAAATGGATCAGCCATAAAGCAATGTTGTAGTGGACTTGATAGGTCGAATAGCCCAATTCTGCTCCTGTGTCTTATGTTCTTTTGTGAGGTTTTGGTCTGTAGGAAGTAATGGCCTTTGAAGCCTGCCTGAGCTGACAAGCATCCGATTTTCTCTCAGACCTTCACTAGGATTGTTTTGTTGCTTCTTAAAATAGTCTTCCGTAGGTTGTACCTGAACTTCTTGTATAGCTCTGGACTTTAAATGCCATAGATCTAGTTCTCAGCAGGCTACAGATCTCCTGGTTCATCCACAGCTTTTGGATTGGGTATGTCTAGTATGTTCTCAAAGGCACACACTCATCCACACAGGTCTTGATGAAGTCAGTGACAACTGCAGTGTATTCATTCAGATTCAAAGATGAATCCCAGAATATTGTCCAGTCCACTGACTCAAAGCAGTCCTGAAAGGGCTTTCCCACCTCCCTTGACCATATCTCCAACAGTTTTTAATTCCGAGCAAGAAAGCTGCGAGTGAACTGCTGAGTTTTCAGAGCAAAGGGAGTTTATTACTACTCGGGTCAAAGAGAGGCAAGGCACACGATGTCAGCCAGTAGTCTGCGAAAGGTTTAAAAAGATGGCAGCCATATCCAGCGGGCTGCGTTGGAGCGGGCAGCGGAGTGAAGCAGAGTGATAGGGCTTTGGCTCAACGGGCTTAGGTGGTAATGGGATGAGGAAGGTATGTGTGTGAAGCCAGTTTTCTGTGCTCAGTGTCAGATGTGGGGGATCCTGGAGTCTCCCCGCCTCCTGGATGGCCATATCTGCACCAGGTGTGCTGAGCTGAATCTCCTGAGGGTCTGATTTAGGGAAGTGGTGATGTAGCTCGATGACCTTTGCGTGGTCATGGAGAGCGAGGAGGTGATAGAAAGGAGTTTATTGGCAGTTGGTCACACCAGGGCCACGGGAGACAAACAGGTGGGTCACAGTCAGGAGAGGGAAGGGGAAGAGTCAGGTATCAGAGAGTACCCCTGTAGCTTTACCCCTTGAAAATAAGTACTCCTGTTTGAGTACTGTTTGGGGGACAGCCTACTTGGGGGAAGTGGCAGCGGCCGTGCCTCTGGCACAGAGCCTGACCCTGTGGCTCAGAAGGGTAGGGAAAGGAAGAGGAAGGCAATAGTGATAGGGGACTCTATAGTCAGGGGTTCAGACAGGTGATTCTGTGGACACAGGAAAGAGGTGCCTCCCAGGTGCCAGGGTCCGGGATGTTTCAGATCTCGTCCAAGATATCCTGCAGTGGGAGGGAAAACAGCCAGAGGTTGAGGTATATATTGGTACCAATGACATAGGTAGGAAAAGGGAACAGGTCCTGAAAGAAGACTACAAGGAGTTAGGAAGGAAGTTGAGAAACAGGACCGCAAAGGTAGTAATCTCGGGATTACTGCCTGTGCCTCGTGACAGTGAGAATAGGAATATGATGAGGTGGAGGATGAATGCGTGGCTGAGGGATTGGAGAAGGGGGCAGGGATTCAAATTTCTGGATCATTGGAACCTATTTTGGGGCAAGTGTGACCTGTACAAAAAGGATGGGTTGCACTTGAATCCTGGAGGACCAATATCCTGGTGGGGAGGTTTGCTAAGGCTACTGGGGAGAGTTTAAACTAGAATTTAAACTCTAGTTAAATAAACAAGAATTGGATGGCTCAGGGACAGGAATGGTTACTTCAAGTACTGGGTTCTAGATGTTTCAGAAAGGGCAGAGAGGGAGGCAAAAGAGGTGGAGGAGTGGCACTGCTGATCAGAGATAGTGTCACGGCTGGAGAAAAGGTGGACACATCTCTGTGGGTGGAAGTTAGGAACAGGAAGGGTGTTAGTGGGTGTTTTTTATAGGCCGTCTAATAGTAACAGGAATATTGAGGAGCAGATAGGGAAACAGATTCTGGAAAGGCGTAATAATAACAGAGTTGTTGTGATGTGAGATTTTAATTTCCCAAATATTGACTGGCATCTCCCTAGAGTGAGGGGTTCAGATGGGGTGGAGTTTGTTAGTTGTGTTCAGGAAGGTTTCTTGACACAATATGTAGATAAGCCTACAAGAGGAGAGGTTGTACTTGATTTGGTATTGGGAACTGAACCTGGTCAGGTGTCAGATCTCTCAGTGGGAGAGCATTTTGGAGATAGTGATCACAATTCTATCTCCTTTACACTAGCATTGGAGAGAAATAGGAACAGACAAGTTAGAAAATTGGAGTAAAGGGAATTATGAGGCTATCAGGCAGGAAATTGGAAGCTTAAATTGGGAACAGATGTTCTCAGGGAAAAGTACGGAAGAAATGTGGCAAATCTTCAGGGGATATTTCCGTGGAGTTCTGTATAGGTACGTTCCAATGAGACAGGGAAGTTATGGTAGGGTACAGGAACCATGGTGTACAAAGGCTGTAATAAATCTAGTCAAGAAGAAAAGAAAAACTTACAAAAGGTTCAGAGATCTAGGTAATGTTAGAGAACTAGAAGATTATAAGCCTACTAGGAAGGAGCTTAAGAAGGAAATTAGGAGAACCAGAACAGGCCATGAGAAGGCCTTGGTGGGCAGGATTAAGGAAAACCCCAAGGCATTCTACAAGTATGTGAAGAGCAAGAGGATAAAACGTGAAAGAATAGGACCTATCAAATTTGACAGTGGGAAAGTCTGTATGGAAGCAGAGGAAATAGCAGAGGTACTTAATGAATACTTTACTTCAGTATTCACTCTGGGAAAGGATCTTGGTGATTGTAGTGATGACCTGCAGAAGACTGAAAAGCTTGAGTATGTAGATATTAGGAAAGAGGATGTGCTGGAGGTTTTGGAAAGCATCAAGTTGGTTAAGTCACCGGGACCAGACAAAATGTACCCCTGGATACTGTGGGAGTCGAGGGAGGAGATTGCTGAGCCTCTGGCGATGATCTATGCATCATCAATGGGGACGGGAGAGGTTCCGGAGGATTGGAGGGTTGCAGATGTTGTTCCTTTATTCAAGAAAGAGAGTAGAGATAGCCCAGTGAGTCTTACCTCAGTGGTTGTTAAGTTGATGGAGAAGATCCTGAGAGGCAGGATTTATGAAATTTGGAGAGGTATAATATGATTAGGAGTAGTCAGCATGGCTTTGTAAAGGGCAAGATGTGCCTTACGAGCCTGATTGAATTTTTTGAGGACGTGACTAAACACACTGATGAAAGAAGAGCAGGAGATATAGTGTATATGGATTTCAGTAAGACATTTGATAAGGTACCCCATGCAAGGCTTACTGAGAAAGTAAAGAGGCATAGGATCCAAGGGAATGTTGTTTTGTGGATCCAGAACTGGCTTGCCCACAGGCGGTAAAGAGTGGTTGTAGACAGGTCATATTCTGCATGGAGGTTGGTCACCAGTGGTGTGCCTCAGGGATCTGTTCTGGTACCCTTACTCTGCGTGATTTTTATAAATGACCTGGATGAGGAAGTGGAGGAATGGGTTAGTGAGTTTGCTGATGACACAAAGGTTGGAGGTGCTGTGGATAGTGTGGAGAGCTGTCTGAGGTTACAGCGGGACATTGATAGGATGCAAAACTGGGCTGAGAAGTGGCAGATGGAGTTCAACCCAGATAAGTGTAAAGTGGTTCATTTTGGTAGGTCAAATATGATGGCAGAATACAGTATTAATGGTAAGACTCTTGATAGTGTGGAGGATCAGAGGAATCATGGAGTCCAAGCAGATGTGCAGGTTGACTCTGTGGTTAAGAAGACGTATGTTGCATTGGCCTTCATCAATCATGGAATTGAATTTAGGAGCTGAGAGGTAATGTTGCAGCTATATAGGACCCTGGTCAGACCCCACTTGGAGTACTGTGTTCAGTTCTGGTTGCCTCACTACAGGAAGGATGTGGAAGCCATAGGAAGGGTGCAGAGGAGATTTACAAGGATTGGGGAGCATGCCTTATGAGAATAGGTTGAGTGAACTTGGCCTTTTCTCCTTGAAGCGAAGGAAGATGAGAGGTGACCTGATAGAGGTGTACGTGATGATGAGAGGCATTGATCATGTGGATAGTCAGAGGCTTTTTCCCAGGGCTGAAATGCTGAAATGGTTGCCACCAGAGGACACAGGTTTAAGGTGCTGGAGAGTAGGTACAGAGGAGAAGTCAGAGGTAAGTTTTTTGCGCAGAGAGTGGTGTGTGCATGGAATGGGCTGCCGGCAACGGTGGTGGAGGCGGGTACAATAGGGTCTTTTAAGAGACTTTTAGATAGGTACATGGAGTTTAGTAAAATAGAGGGCTATAGGTAAGCCTAGTAATTTCTGAGGTAGGGACATGTTCGGCACAACTTTGTTGTGCTGTAGGTTTTCTATGTTTCTATCTTCTTCATCCTCACAACTGGTGCTATGGCCTTTGGTCTCTGCCTTTACGCTGGGTGTAGAGCCAGGTGACCGTCTGTACACTCAGTGGATGTGAGAGAGCATGGTAGGCGTTCTTTATGGTGTATAACAGTGGTCAAGCGTGTTGGCTCCTCTGATTCCATGGATGATATACTGGTGGTAGTTGTTCGAGCTGGAAGTATCAAATTCCCTATTTTATTCTCTACTTTACTAAGTATCAACTTCCAAATCTGCTGAGGTCATTCCATAATTTGGGAAATCTTGGAAGATCATTACTAAGCACCCAGCAGCTTTGTAGACTACCACATCCAGAGGACTTATTTGATTTTAGTCTCCTTAATTTCTCCAGAGTTTTCTTATTTGTGTTAATAATTGCTTTAAGTTATTTACGGTCTTTAATTTCTCACTTTCTGGAAATACTCATCATGTCAGATGGAGTGCGTAGAGAGAAATAGAGTCAATGACCTTTTGCCAGGTTTTAATCTTATCTCCTTATTCCAGATCAACTCCCATTTGAAATTCTTTTAATCAAACTCCTAATCTGTTCAGCACACTCAAGTTATTTGCTGTCAGTGTTCCAAATATATCAGTTCAGTGCAACAGCACCGTTTCAGCTATGGTATCCCTCTTTGTATTCATATGATTGTTGTGTATTTAATATTTCAGTAATATTGTTCAATTAAACATTCTTGTCTTTTTAAATAATTCATTATGGGTTATATGTAAAAGTATGTGAATAGTATACAGCGTAACACCACTGTCATATGCGCTAAGCTCGCTTAAAATAAGAACGGAATTAGAGTCTCATTTTTGGACTCCCTTGTTTTTCTTCCAATTAGTTTTATGTCTTGAAGTTACAAAACATCACAATGATCACCTTCAAAGTGTTTGTCTAGGGTTTCAATTCTCAGGGTATCACCATTTTACATCATGGAGTGATGTTACATCTCAGGTATTAGGCTGGCTTTGAAAGCCAATGAATTAGAATGCACAGTTATTGCCTTCCAAAAGAAGTTTTTTTTTTAAATACTTTTATAATGCAGACACAGGAAAGGATAAGACAGGACCTTTATCAAGTTGACATTAACAGATGGTTTTGGAGTACTATGGTTGTTATTGCAGTGGGAATTACCACAGGGATTCTTCTGTTTGGCAGACACATCATACATTTACGCATATAAGCGAGATGTTTTCTGACGTTAGAGCTGAACTGTGGGAGGTATCATGTTCCATCTTCTCCTCACCCCACCTAAACTGTAGTTCTCTGGAAACCCAGAGTGAGTCTGGAATTTATCCGGCCTTTGCCTTTGTGTCACCTGTGGGAATTCTGACCTGTGAACCTGTGTGAGATAGTTCCCCAGTTAGAATCATAACCCTATCATAGAACACTGCAGAAAGAAAGGCAGCAACTGGCCCATTGAGTCTCAGAGGATACAATGCATCAGTCCCAAATTCTCACTCACTCCTCTGGCCTATGCTTACTTCACATTTTTTACCGGGGAAATATTTTAAGCACTTTTCCCAGAGGTGTATAATCGTAGATCATAACAATTTATTTTGTGGAAAATACTTTCAAAGCCCTTTGGTGGAAGAAATAAAGGTGTTCTAAAACAGGGAGCAAATTCAGCTTTAATGCTGTGGTACCATTTGCCAGATGGAAGCAGCTGAGACAGTTTATGGTTGGATGACTGGTCTTCCAGGCCTTCTGCTGCTGTAAATGGCCTCAATGGAGGTAAGTTCACATCCACAAATGCACAGATATCAATGATGAAAGTCATTAGTGGTGGAAAGGATATTGAATGTAAAGGAGAGGGGTTTGAAATCTCTCGGTGGACTCATCATCTAGCTCTTCTGTGGAGTGAGTGCTATCACCCTGTGAGTTGCTTTATGCCAATATGAAGTGGTTCATTGTCAGATAGACTGTGCACTGAGCTGGCACCACATTACCATTAACACGCGCCTGCAGTTCGGAAGACATGACAGAAGGAAAGATTTGTTGGACCGTAGAGGGATTATTGTAATGATGTCCGGGGGAAATGGCAAAACAGTTGTAACATGGGTATGATAATGTAGATTGTAAAAAGAATGTGTGACTGTGTGGTTTTAAGGTTGTCCAAAGAAAGAAAAATATCTGAATATTTGTTGGAAGTTTCTAGTCAACATGACATTTCAACCAACAAAATGTTGGGTCATACCTTATGGCTAGTTGCTCACACTTGCATCAGTATAGCTTAATGGTGCTTCCCACTATTGACAACTAGTGTGCTCCGAGTTCATGAGTTCTAATTCACAGGTTAACCACCAGGCCTCATCAATTACAAGATAATAAGTAAAAGTCTAGATTCCTAATGTTGCTTAACCAATGGGTTTTGTTAAAATGTACATATAGCTAGAGAGAGGAACAGGTGTTCTTGGCACTAACGTCTTCTCATAAGAATATCTTGTTAAGTGAAGCACTTGGCCATGGTCGCATCAGTGACCACAGAATTCACCAAAACAGCAACTCCAGATAGAATAGAAAGTGAGGGGAGGAAACTGGCTAAAAGATGCAAATGAAGAGCTATGAAGACCGTGGATATTAATCATTCCATTATGAATGATAGAATGCTACTTTATTGTAAATACGTTGTAGATTGATCTTCCAACCTCCATTTAGAAAGTGATAAATTACTGCTATAAATTGTGATCTAATCCAGATTAATAAAAGTCAGCACAAGATAATAAACATGAGAACTGATGCAAAGCACAGTATTCATTTAGTTATTAATTTTAACTTCACAATAGATTAAATTTATTTTGGAGGCTCTACTAAAATGGAGTTCATTAAGACACTAAATCTGCTGTGTACAGAGAAGTCTCTGAAATACTGAGAATGCTGTCCCTTAAAGGTTAGAAACAAACTTCAGCTCCAGGATGGATAAGCTCAAATGTTCGGCTTCCATAATGGACAACTTCATAAGACATAAGGAGCATAATTAGGTCAAGCCTGCTTTGCCTTTCAATCTTGCCTGATTTATTATCCTCTCAGCTCCATTCTATTGAGTTCTCCCTGTAATCTTTGATGCCCTTAATAAATTAAGACCCTATTCTACTTTAAAAATACTCAATGACTTGGCCCCCACAGCCATCTGTGACAATGAATTACACAGATTCATCACCCTCTGGCAAAAGGAATCCTTCCTCATATCTGCTCTAAAAGGATATCCTTGAATTCTGAGGTTGAGCTCTTTAGTCCTAGACTCCCCCACTATAGGAAACATCCTCACCACATCCATTCTATCAATTCAATAGGTTTCAATGGAACCCACCCTCCTCAACTCCTCCCACCAATCTTCTGAACTCCAACAAGTACAGGCATTCCTGGGATCATTACTGTGAACCTCCTCTGGACCATCTCCAATGGCAGCATATCCTTTCTCAGCTAAGGGACCCAAAACTGCACAAAATACTCCAAATGGTGACAAACCTCTGATAGTCAATTAGGTTTACTACAGGTGTGGATCTTAAACATTTGATCAACTCAAATAAATTGAACCTCACACTTACCCTTCCCTAGCCTCCACTGTTCGTTTATTCCCTTACTCATGCCATCAAGGGTTTTGACAAGATGTGATGTCTTAGGAAGGTAACAACTGTTATTAAGGATTCCCACCATCTTCTTTGATGTTACCATCAGGCAGGAGGTTTAGGAGCCTGTAGACCCACACCTCATGGTTCAACAACAGCTTCTTCCCCATCGTTCTTGAACTGACATGAAAAACCCTGTACTGTCACAGATTATATTTATTATATTTCTGTCAACTTGCACTAATGTTGTTATGTTTATTTTTGGAAATGTTGCCATGTAGATTTATGTAAATTATACACTAATTTATGCTTGTCATGTTGTAATGTACCGAGCAACTGGCGTGAAAAGCTCATTTTCATGGTGTTCATACCCTGAAAGTGTACAGTCAGAGGCCTCTTTTTTAGGTGACTCCTTTACCTAATAAAGTGGCTCCTGACTGTATGTTTGTGGCCTTCTTTTGCTATGGCCCATCCACTTCAAGGTTCGATGTGTTGAATGAACAGAGATGCTCTTTTGCACACCACCGCTGTAATGTGTGGTTATTTGAGTTACTGTCACCTTCCTGTCAGCTTAAACTAGTCTGGCCATTCTCCTCTGACCTCACTCATTAACAGGGCATTTTCACCCACGGTACTGCCACTCCCTGGATTTTCACTCACTGTTGTGTGTGAAAATCCCAGGAAATCAGCAGTTTCTGAGATACTCAAACCACTTCATAGGCACCCACAATCCTTCCACGGTCAAAATCACTTAGCCCACATTTCTTCACCATTCTGATGTCTGGTCAGAACAAAGCTGAACCTCTTGGCCAAGACTGCATGCTTTTATGCATTGAGTTGCTGTCACGTGATTGGCTGATTAGATACTTGCATTAACAAGCAGGTGTACAGATATGCCTAATAAAGTGGCCACTGAGTGTGAGCCTGTGAACTGCTCACTCACCCTTCACTCCCACTGTCCATTCCCAGTCCTCTGCTCACTCCCACCATCCATCTCCCCTTTCACTCACTCACCCTCACTCCCACTGTCCATTCCCAGTCCTCTGCTCACTCCCACCATCCATCTCCCCTTTTACTCACTCACTCATTCTCCACTCTCACCATCTATCCCTCTCTACTCTCTGCCCCCTCACTCCTTTTACCTACAATCCCCACTTCCCAATGACTGCTCCTCCCCCATTCCACAACCCTTACGTACTGAATACCTCAGTCCATATCCATCCACTCTAAGCATGACCCCAGATGTATTCACCCCAACCTGCCTCTGGACACAGCTTGGTCATACATGACACTATCTTGGATGTCATGTGATGTGTATGTGTGGTGAAGGAAATCTTCGTTCAATTGGAGAATTCCTTCTTCTTTCATGCTTGCTTCATAGATCATTATCCATAATTTGCTAAACTGGATCAACAAATTTGTGGATGACACCAAGATTAGAGGTTTAGTAAACAGCGAGGAAGACCGTCAAAGCTTGTAGTGGGATTTGGACCAGCTGGGAAAATGAGCTGAAAAATGGCAGATGGAATTTAATACAGACACGTGTGAGGTGTTGTACTTTGGGGGGAGCAACCAGGATAGGATTTGCATTGTGAAAAGTAGGTCACTGAGGAGAGCAGTTGAACAGAGGGATCAGGAATATAGATGTATATTTCCTTGGAAGTGGAGTCACAGGTAGATAGGCCTTCATAAATCAATGTATTGAGTACAAATGTTGGGATGATATGTTGAAGTTGTATAAGACGTTAGTGAGGCCTACCTTGGGGTATTGTATACAGTTCTGGTCACCTACCTACAGAAGAGATGTCAACATGATTGAAAGAGTAAATTTACAGAATGTTGCTGGGACTTGAAGAACTGGGTTATAGGGAAAGGTTGAATACGTTAGGACTTTATTCCCTGCAGCGTAGGAGAATGAGGAGAGATATGACAAAGGTGTGTTGGCGCATGGCCTAGTGGATAAGGCATCGGTCTAGTGATCTGAAGGTGTTGTGTCCTTGAGCAAAGCACTTAACAACAATTGCTCTGCAACGACACCGGTGCCAAGCTGCTTGGGTCCTAGTGCCCTTCCCTTGGACAACATCGGTGGCGTGGGGAGGGGAAGGCTTGCAGCTTGGGCAACTGCTGGTCTTCCATACAACCCTGCCCAGGCCTGCACCCTGGAAACCTTCCAAGGCGCAAATCCATGGTCTCATGAGACTAATGGATGCCTATATGACATAGGTACACAAATTTATGAGGGGTACATATAGGGTAAATGAAAACAGGCTTTTTCCACTGAGGTTGGGTAAGAGTAAAACTAGAGGTTAAGGGTGAAAGGTGAAATGTTTAAAAGTATCTTAAGGGGGAACCTTTTCACTCAGTATGGTGAGAATGTGGAATGAGCTGCCAATGGAAGTGGTAGATGTAGGTTTGATCTTATCATTTAAGAGAAATTTAGGTAAGTATGTGGATGGGAAGGGTATGTAGGACTATGTCTAGATGTGAGCTGATGGGACTAGGCATAATAATAGTTTTGCACTGACTAGGTGGGCCAAAGGGCCTGTTTCTGGGCCAAAGGGCCTACTCTATGACTCTATAAAAATACACCAACCAATTACCATCCATTTGCCACCAGCAGTTTAACAGGAGGTTTGAAGCACATATGATAACTTTCCAAGACAACATTCACAAACTATAATATTTAAGTTGTAAATTCTCTATCAGAGAACACACTTTGATGGGCACAATATAGGAGAACACAAACATTGGATCATGGACAACACACAAAATGCTGGAGCAACTCAACAGAGGGAAATGGACAGTTGTAATTTTGGGTAGAGATCACACACAGATATCTTGCTAGGTCTGGAAGAGGAATTGAAGAAGAAACCTGACAAACAGAACAAGAGAGAGAAGGACCTTTCTCTGTGGGATGATATCCTGTTCCAGCTCCATCAGGACTTACTCCACTTGGATCCAATGTGTTCACTCTTTTAATCATCCTGAGATCCAACACATTGTGTCCCCAGTCATTTATGGCACCAGGCAGTAGCTTTGAAGAGCTGACAAAAATGTCACAAAAGTTCAAACTTTGGAACTGAGCACCCTCCCAAAACTTGTGTGCTGAACTAACATGCCTTTTACCATTCAGCAGCTGTTCTTCTCTTTACCAAGACCACATCTGTAATTTACCTGCAAGATCTGTACGAGCATCATCTGTGTCCTCTTCTTTCTGTTTCTTGTCAGCATTCTTTACTTCAGGAACATAAAAGTCACTCTGACGTGCCAAAGGGCAGACATAGTAGATAATTTCCCCACAGTAGATCTCCAGACAGGGGTGAGCACATAGCTTCCGTTCCTAAAGAATAAGAAACAAAGCATTGAGGGAAGTGGAAACATACTGAACTAACTTCAGGGTCAATATCTGTGAGATAGCTGTAGATTTAGAGTTGACAGGAGGTTAGATGTTGGTGAGAGCTTGGTCAAAGAACTCACCAACGCAAAGTACTCATCATAATACATAGCGCAGGAAACATAAGGTTAAAATAAATTAGGAATTAGATATCCAGGGAAAGTTATATTAAGATTAAACTGTACTGGATCGATTACAAAAATGTGATAAGTGCACGTGACTATTGATTATGTGGTGAATTAAACAGGTCTCCTACAGATGGGAGGCTCTCTCTTTTTGTGCAGGCTTTCAAGAGCATGTGTTTTTGTCTTAGAAGGCCCAGTTCAACGCTCCCATACTGTCAGTTGAACAGTGTGTGCCGTGGCTAACGTAACTCAGTAAAAATATTTGATCCGACTATTCCGTTGTTGTTTGTGAATATATAACAGACACATGGATGAAATGGCATAGACAGCAAATTCAGCCCGGTGGAACTGCAACAGAATTTTCCACAAACTAGCACTATACTTCTGAAGTTCAGTTCCTTTGAAGGGGAATCCAACCCCCCCCCCCCATACACACACATAATGGTTCTGTGTTGTATTAACATAAAGAGAACCTGAAGGCAATTCAGAATTAGATGTAAGAAAACTGAGCCAGAAAGCCAGATGTTAGCTGAAAAATGGACTTAGAAGAAGATTTTAAGGAAAGAAATAGTTCACCATCAGAAGTCGTTAAGCTTTTTTCTGTTTAGAGATACAGCCTAGGTAACAGGCCCTTCTAGACCACAGGCCTGCACTGCCCAATTACACCCAGGTGACCAATTAACCTACTAACTGGAATGTTTTTGGAGTGTGGAAGCCTCATTGCTGAATGTGGAACTGCAATGGGTGCAGAGGTTCATAACCACATTCTCCTCACTACAATCATGAATAGTTTTCAGTGGCATTTCGTTAGCTGAAAAACTCCTTGGTGGTGATCTGAATCTGTAAAAGGTTTTACAAAAATACCTTTTTTTTATTATTCATCTTGAATATGTGTTTTTGTATCCGTTTCTGACCATGTTTCTGCAGATATGTCAGATATAGAGCACCTGCAGCTCCTTTGATTGTCAAGAGATTTTCTTTAAGTTTTGTTTATAAGGTCATAGAACATAGAAACAAGCCCTTCAGCCCAAATTGTCCAAGTTAATCATGATACTCATCTAAACTAGTCCCATCTGCCTGCATTTTGCCCACATTGCTACCAATTGTACCTGTCCAAATGGCATTTAAATGTTGTTAATGCAGCTGCTTCAAACACTTCTTTGGCAACTCATTCCATATACAAGCCACACACTGGTGAAAAAGTTGTCCATCAGGTTCCTATTAAGTCTCTCTCCTATACTGTCCAACCCATACCCTTTAGTTCTTGATTCCACAATTCTGGGAAAAAAAAATTCTGATGATTTTATATAGCGCGCATGTTGATCTTTGAAAACTTTTTAAAAATGCCAACCAATCTGTCAACTGGCAGCTTATTGGCTGGGTAGCTTATTCAAGATGAATTCTGTACCATTTAGACAGTAAGACAGGATTCCAGTCCTGTCTGATTGAGTATCTCACACTCAGAATAGCTGCCCCAAGCAGTGTCCTGATAACTGCTGTCACTCAAGGAATCTTCTACAGCCCAGCCCAGCTGACAATAATGTGTAGACACATTGATTCCAACCCAGCAAAGTGCTTTATATACGTATTGCCAGAAATTGATCAAAGCAGAAGTTGGCTTCCTCTTCATTCATTTTCATTTCTTGTTCCATATTAAAATTTATAGGCTTAAAGAATTTCAGCACAATTACTATATTTAAACATCTATTAATTCTATTTAAAACATAGAGCATAGAAAATCACAGCACAGAAATGGACCCTTCAGCCCACAATGTTGTACCAAACTAAACTAGTAATTAAATGCCTCACTAAATTAATCCCTCTGCCTACATAATGTCTGTATCCCTCCATTCTCTGTGCATTCATGTGCCTGTAAGAGCCTCATAAATGTCTCTAACATATTTGCCCCCAGTACCACCCCTGGCTGTACACCCACCATTCTCTGTGTAAAAAGCTTATTTTGCACATATCCTTTGAACTTTACATTTCTCACCTCAAATGCTTGCTTTCTAGTATTAGATGTTTCAACCCTAGAAAAAGATACCAGCTGTCTTGTCTATCAATGCCGCTCATAATCTTATAAATTTCTATGAGGTCTTCTCTCAGCCTCCATCGGCCTAGAGAAAACAACTCAAGTTTATCCACAGTCTCCTTTATTGCACTAATTTGCATATTGGCTTTTAGTTGTGATCAGAAATGATCAAATATTAAGGTTGTATATCAGAGATTTCAGCTTAATTTTCATCTTCTATGATAAATCGGGAATATAATCCAAGTGATTCAATACTGAGTAAATTTTAATTTCAATCCCATATAACACAAAAGAACTGATCAACAGGAATAAATTTGTGGACACTTACTCACCGATAATCTAGTAAACAACAACCAGCACCAGCTCGTAAAAACAATTAGATGAGAATTACCACATCATCTTTTTCATTATTTTCTCAACCCAAAGTTACACAACAGCTGCATTACGGAAATTCTCCTCTGTGAAGAAGGGTGTGATCTCTAACAATGATATTTCAGACCCCATCACTATTTCTACCCTTGCATTCTGTCATCCTCCTGTCAGCTTGAACCAGTCTGGCCATATTCCTCTGACCTCTCTTATTAACAAGGTATTTTTATCCTCAGAACTGCTACTCATTGGATGTTTTTTTGTTTTGAGCACCATTCTCTGTAAATTCTTGTCATGGAAACACTAACTAAGAACACCAGAGTGACCAAGTTTTGTTTTAAGAGTTTATTAACATGATATCATGGAGAGTCTGCAGCAGTCTCCACCGCCACCAGAACTCTGAATTCTAGGTTTTACAAAGCTCATCACATAACTTTTTTTGGCATCCCACAGTCAGTACATGATCAATTGCTTAAAAGACATGTCAATTATTTCTCAGCATGAATCTAACAGTCCTCTTTGTTCCCTGTTATCAGGGCTCATAATTTACCCCTAGACACATCCTCCCTCCTGGTTCCAAGGGCCTGGTATCTTATTGGAGTTCCTGGTACTGCGCTTATCATCCACGGTTTTTCTCGATTCGCATGAGCAGTCTTCAGCCCAGCTGTCCCAGAATGGTCAAATATCCCATCAGACACTAGTTTTAACCATTTCTAACACAACACTAGACACTATTTTGCAAGAAAATCCCAGGGGATTAGTGGTTTCTAAAACCACTCAAACCACCCTATCTGGCACCAACAATCATTCCAATGTCAAAGTCATTTAGATCACATTTCTTCTGCATTCTGATGTTTGGTCTGAACAACACCAGAGCCTCTTGACCACGTCTGCATGCCTTCATACACTGAGCTGCTGCTGTGTGATTGGCTGATTAGATATTTGCTCTAACGAGCAGGTGTACAGGTATATCTAATAAAGTGGCCACTCAGTGTATTTCACCGTCAGATGTCACTCAATGGTTCTGTAATGTTCTATCAATATAATTATATTCAGTGTAACTATCTAAAGGTATCCACGGTTACTTATCTCACAGCATGATATTTATCCCTCATCTTTATTATCAAGTTTCAATAATCAAAATGAGACACAAACATAATCGTTTTATATCCCTCCTTGAATAGCAAGCCATTCAATTCTCATTCTGACTGCACAATATCCTTTTCTTTCTCTTCATGGATCATATTGAACATGTAACCTAGCCTATTTCAGCACAGCATTAAGGTTCATGAGTGCAAAGCCAAGTGCACTGTGATTTGAAAGGCAGTGGGCAAAATTAAAATTAAGTTTTCAGCACCGAAAACATCCTTCTACATAGTTTCCAAACACATCTTATTTATTCCAGATGCAATATATTAAAAACTAATCAGACAATGAGGTTTAATTATATATGGTGTTCATTGCAATATTAGAATGTAGCTGAATGCAGAGTTGCACCAATGTGAATTGTGAGTTCAGAAACACAAGTTGTAAAACATTCTCTTTAAATTACATTTTTGTAAAAACAACTTACTTATAAAAATTGCCTTCATTAGTTCCAGAACATTTCAAAATTATTCACATACAAAAATAATTTAAAGCCCAGTGAGTGCAGGCAGGGAACTGTTTGCAGCCATTGTAACTGTAAGAGGTGATATTACTCATGCAGTGAAAACATTTCATAGATGTGACATCAATTATTGAATAAATTAATGTCCTACTATATTTGATATATATCTATATATATATTCTTATTGTATAAAACTGTAGTGCTGGGAGAACTTCCTGTCAAGTAGATGTCATGCTTCTATGTCACGGTGACATAGATAAGTTTCTTGCAGTTGAGTAGCTGGTGGGAATGCAAAATGAACCAGACACCTAAAATAGTTAAGGAAAATCTTGTAAGAATCTGAGTAAAACAAAGAAGAAAGCCATCTGGCACACTGAGCTCCTGCCAGCTCTTTGAAACGGCTGTCCAATTACCTGCACTCCAAGCTGTCCTACACTCAGGTTGTTTTCCATTAAGCTGTAAATTTTGTTCAACTACTTCTTGTGTTTACGTAGCACCATTATGCAAGTAGCTTGCCGTCATATTTGTTTGATAATATTTTGTGAGTTTGTCATGAAATATTATCAAACAAAATATGACAGTACATTATTGTAAAAATCTGGGTCAAAGAGGTAGTTTATAAGGAGAAGACAAAGTTCATCATGTCTGGAGATTATGGTGTGGGGAACTTGAACAATGATAGCATTCCGGAGACCAAACTGGGTGACAGGGAAGATTATCAAGTTACAGGAGAACTGCAGACAGGAAGAAAGACAAGACCATGAAATATGAGGGCAAAGGTATGAATGTTAAAATAAAGCTGCTGTGCAACTGGGACTGTGGGTCTGAATGGATGAATAATTCGGGTCATTAGCAGACATCAGGGTTAGTTCCATTTGAAACCGTGAAGCAATTTATTTCCTGCAGCCACTGGTTGAACTCATTCACCGGGTTTTGGGAATGTTTCAAAAACTATAGTGGAGCATCCTCAGATGCAACTCTAAGAGCATCAGTTAACAAGGTAGAGAGCATGAGAGAGAATATGTACTGACATAAGTGCCATAAATGCAGTGTCGCAAGAAGTTTAATGATCTCAAAGTTATGTCAATGCAGACAGCAACAAATCCTACCTTCCAATAACTCACTACCAGCTGCCCATACTGCTTTACGTCAAACACTGCCTTCAGTTGCCAAGTGACATCTTCTGTCAATCACTCACCATATACTCACATCATTAAACACTGGACACATCTGCTTCTCACTGCTTCCACACGCCACCAGTTACTGAATTATGGCAGTGACATTATATTTGCAACATACAGGCCAGCAGGGACATGCTTAGGTCCAAATCTCACTAGACTAGACAGCAGAGTGCTACAGCTGCTACAGATCTGTGACACTCTCCACCCTACTTCCTTCAAGAAAACTAAGACATGTCCAAAGGTTTTTTTTCACTTTTGACTGATACCAAACTTAGAATTTTTGATTCTTATTGTATCTAATTTTTCCACTACCTCCCTTTCACTGTGCAATTGGTAGCAACAACTTCCTCAGTGAAGTTGGACATAAGTATTGATTTGGTATCTTTAACAATCCAAGATCATCTTCCTTTTAGATCCCTTAACAGAATCATTGACATTTGTCGTTAAGTTTGTTGTTTTGCATCAGCAGTACAGTGCAATACATAAAATATACTTAAAAATATAATAAGAAATATGGAAATGTAAGTAGTGCAAGAAGAGATTTAAGGGTCAAAGACAAGTAGCATTCATGGGTTCATAGACTGTTCAGATATCTGATTGTGGTGTGGAGATGAAGAAGCTGTTCCTAAAATATTGAATGTGTGTATCCTCAGGTTCCTGTACCTCCTCCCTAATGATAGCAATGAGAAAAGGGTACGTCCTGGCTGGTGGGGGTCCATATTAATGGACACCACCTTTTTGAGATATCATCTTTTGAAGATGTTCTCAATGCTGGGGAGGCTAGTGCTCAATAAGATCCCTTACTGATGAGTCTTTTTGATAACTATCTTTGTACTGACTATAGAGTAATAAAATATTTTTGTTTCTGTTTAACATTGCCTATTAATCTGTTTCTCTCTCATTTCCTTACCCAGTGCCCTGAATACATTCTCTGCCATGTTACTATTCAACATGTACTGTATTATAATAACCAAGTTTGTCAATTACTCTAATTAGAGGCAGATAATATAATGTTATTTTGATAACTGTCAATTCTTTAATTTGACTATTGGTCCTGTTACACGTAAGCATAACTATGCCTTGGTGACTTCCTAATGTTGTACATTCATCCATAGTAAAAACCCTGACAGGCCTTGCTATTGTACTGTATACCCATCTATGGCTATTGCATTACCAGCTCCCTGCTACACTGGGCACCTGACAGCACAGTAGGAGATTATTACAAGTACTATAGCAGTTTTTCATCCACTTTTAATTAGTACATTTACTTTGTTTCTTCCAACACATCTGGTTTGTCTCCTGCTGGGTTAATCAGTAAGGTAAAGAACTGCATTTCACATAATTTTGTTTTACTCTCTCTGCATTTTGTGTTGAATCCTGCTTTGCAAATTTAAAGGTAGAGGTGAGCGTCCTTGTCTAAAAAAGCTCTGTAGGTGGCTTTCCAATGATGTCTCATGTCAAAGGTCTCCGTTCTGCTTCCCGTTTGACAAGTTCTCAGTTTTCAAAGCTGATTAAAGTATCTTCATTAAGTTTATAGTTTTGTCAATCCTTAGTGAATTCACTCATTGCCAAGATTGATACTGACATACCTTGTCTCTAATTCTCAAGGGACATCCGAATGGAATATGCTAAGAGTCTTTCCATACTTTAAGAATAATACGAGAAAGCTTCACACATTGCACAACACAAACTGTCCTTTGTTTATCTTGACACTACCCACAAGCTTGCACCAGGAATACTACTGATCAAGCTGCTACCATTACCTTTCAACGCTGTTCTTTCATAACAAACTCTTGCCCATAAGATATTGGGGAAGAATTAGGCCATTCAGCCCATTTAGTCTGCTCTGCCATTCCATTGTGTCTGATTTACAGTATAATCCCTCTCAATCCCATTCTGCTCCTTTCTTCCCATAACCGCCGGTGCCCTTACTAATCAATAACGTATCAACCTGTGCTATCAGGCGCCCAGATGCCAATGACTTGACCTCTACAGATTCACCACCTTCTGGCTGAAGAAATTCTTCCTCTCTCTGTTCAAAAAGGATGTCTTTGTACTCTGAAACTGTGCCCTCCAATCCTAGGCTCTCCCATTATAGGGAACTTCCTTTCCACATCCATTCTATCTAAGCCTTTCAATATTTGATAGGTTCCATCGTGCTCATCCTTCATTCTTCTAAACTCCAGTGAGTACAGGCCCAGGGCCATCAAAGCCCTCATACACTAACCCTTTAAGTGTCTGCATCCTAGTAAGGAATTCCACAAGCAGAATCTTGGAACTGATTTTTGTCTTCCACTCAATGCTCAAGTCTAAGTCCAACCCAGATATTAGCTAGAGAAGGATTCTTCACACAGGCAGCTAAATATTCTGAAAGATTGATATTAAGTCTCAGTTATGTGCTGACTTTGAATTTCTAGGTTACCGCTGTTATATGTAGGTATTCAAGGATCAAGGAGAAAATGTGAATAAGAGATCACTTAGTTGCCATACAAGTTCACAAGCTTGGTAAAGTTAAAAATTCAAAGTTAATTTATTATCAAACTACATATATATCACCATTTGCAACCTTGAGATTCATTCTCTTATGGGCATACTCAATAAATCTATTATTGAATAATAAGCATAAAAGAATCAAGGAAAGACAGCATCAACTTAGTGTGCAGAAGATAACAAACTGTGCAAATACAAGAACAAACAAACAAACAAACAAACAAATAAATAAATAAATAAATAAATAAATAACAAGAACATTAGAGTCCCTGAAAGTGAGTCAATAGGCTGTGGGAACATTTCAAAGATGTAGCAAGTCAAGTTGAGTGAAGTTATCCCCTTTGTTAGTTCAATAGTTGAGGGGTAATAATTGTTCCCGAACATGGTAATGTAAATTCTGAGGCTCCTGGACCTTCTTCCTGAGGGAAGCAGCAAGAAGGGAGCATGACCTGGCTGGTGGATGCTGCTTTCCTGTGACAACACTTCATGTACATGTTGTTGCTAATCTGAACTGACTGGGTCTGCAAGTGAGGAAATTGAGAATCCAATTGCAGAAGCAGTATTGAAGCCAAGGTCTTAAAGCTTCTTGATTAGCTACATAGTAGATTAGCTACATAGTAGATGATAGTATTGAATGCTGAGCTGTAGTCAATAAAGAACATCCTAATGTATGCACCTTTGCTGTCCAGATGTTCCAGGGTTGAGTGAAGGGCCAATGAGATGGAATCTGCTGTGGCATATCAGTTGAAGGCTTTCATTATTTGGGGGATAGAGTTCAAGAATCGCGAAGTAATGTTGCAGCTCTATAAAACCCTAGTTAGACTACATTTGGAATATTGTGTTCATTTTTGGTTGCCTCTTTATAGAAAGGATATGGAAGTTTTAGAGAGGGTGCAGAGGAGTTTTACCAGCGTGCTGCCTGGATTAGAGAGCAAATCTTATGAGGTTAAGTTGAGCAAGCTAGGGTTTAGCTTTCTGGAGTGAAAGAGGATGAGAGGTGACTATATAGAGATGTACACAATGTCAAAAGGCATAGATCAAGTGGATAGCTCGAGATTTTTTCCCAGGGTGACAATGAATACAAGAGGGCATAATTTTAAGGTGATTGGAGGAAAGTATGAGGGGATGTCAGAGGTAAGTTATTTACACAGAGAGTGGTAAGTGGTAGAGGCAGATACATTATGGGCATTTAAACACATCTTAGATAGGCATATGGATGAAGGGCTATGAAGGATGAAACAGTTAGATTGATTTTAATGTAGGTTAAAAGGTTGGCACAACATTGTGGACCAAAGGGCCTGTACTATGCTCTAGTGTTCTATGTTCTATGTTAATTCCATGATGTCTGTAACTGGTCCGTTCATTATAAAACCAAAGCTCAAAGGTGAAGTTAGATCTTAATGTGAAATGTAACAAAAAAACACAAGTAGTCTCAGGAACAAAGGGGGTAGTAGTTTACTGCTGGGCCTAGAATACAGGAAGGAGAAAGTTTCTTGTACATCAGCCAGCATACAGCAGTGAGGTGTATGTGTTTATCTGTTAGATGAGGACACAGCCTCATGGGACTCAACCTGCTTCCTCTAGTTGGATGTTTAAGTTGTTTTAAGGGTCAAAGTGGACTATTTGACTAGTTTGATTGAATAGTTGAGATGGAAGATATTTGATAAGCTTGCACAAACAGGATTATTACATAGAAACATAGAAAACCTACAGTACAATACAGGCCCTTCAACTCACAAAGTTGTGCCAAACATGTCCCTACCTTAGAAATTACTAGACTTACCCACAGCCCTCTATTTTTCCAACCTCCATATACCTATTCAAAAGTCCCTTAAAAGATCCTATCGTATGGATCGCATTGGGAGCGGGCAGCAGAGTGAAAGGGCTTTTGCTCCACGGGCTTCGGTGGTAACTGGACGAGGTGAGGCAGTTGTTGATTGGAAAAGAAGTTACTATGTGTGTGAGGCCAGTTTTCTGTGGTCGGTGTCAGATGTGGGAGGTCCTGGAGTCTCCCAGCATCCCGGACGGCCATATCTGAAGGGTCTTGACCCGAAACATTGACTGCTTCTTTCAATGGATGCTGCCCGACCTGCTGAGTTCATCCAGCTTTTTTGTACGTCTTGATTTGACCATAGCATCTGCAGTGTACTTTGTGTTGGCCATATCTGCACCCGGTGCATTGAGATGCAACTCCTAAGGGACCGTGTTAGGGAACTGGAGCTGCAGCTCGATGACCTTCGTATGGTCAGGGAGAGTGAGGAGGTGATAGAGAGGAGTTACAGACAGGCGGTCACTCCAGGGCCATGGGGGACAGAGATATGGGTCACAGTCAGGAGAGGGAAGGGGAAGAGTCAGGTATTAGAGAACACACCTGTGGCTATACCCCTTGACAGTAAATACTCCTGTTTGAGTACTGTTGGGGGGGGACAGCCTACCTGGGGGAAGCGACAGTGGCCGTGCCTCTGGTACAGAGTCTGGCCCTGTGGCTCAGAAGGGTAGGGAAAGGAAGAGGAAGGCAGTAGTGATAGGGGACTCTATAGTCAGGGGTTCAGACAGGTGATTCTGTGGACACAGGAAATAAACTCGGATGGTAGTTTGCCTCCCAGGTGCCAGGGTCCGGGATGTTTCTGATCGTGTCCAAGATATCCTGTAGTGGGAGGGAGAACAGCCAGAGGTCGTGGTACATATTGGTACCAATGACATAGGTAGGAAAAGGGAAGAGGTCCTGAAAGAAGACTACAGGGAGTTAGGAAGGAAGTTGAAAAGCAGGACCTCAAAGGTAGTAATCTTGGGATTACTGCCTGTGCCACGCGTCAGTGAGAAAAGGAATAGAATTTTCTGGAGGATGAATGCGTGGCTGAGGGATTGGAGCAGGGAACAGGGATTCAGATTTCTGGATCATTGGGACCTCTTCTGGGGCAGGTGTGACCTGTACAAAAAGGACAGGTTGCACTTGAATCCCAGGGAGACCAATATCCTGGCGGGCAGGTTTGATAGAGCTGTTGGGGAGGGTTTAAACTAATTTGGGAGGGGGTGGGAATCAGAATGTGAGTGCAGGGATTAAGGTAGAAGGACAAGGGCACGATGCTAAGAGTTCTGAGTTGATGAGGAAGGACAGGCAGGGGACGGAACATAATTGTAGCCAGTTAAAGGGGTTGAAATGTGTCTATTTCAATGCTAGGAGTATTAGGAACAAGGCTGATGAACTTAGAGCATGGATTAGTACGTGGAACTATGATGTTGTGGCTGTTATTGAAACTTGGTTGGAGGAAGGGAACGATTGGATGATGCAGGTCCCGGGGTTCAGGTGTTTTAAAAGGAATAGGATGGGAGGTAGAAAGGGGGGGTGGGGGTAGTGGCATTGCTGGTCAGGGATAGTATCACGGCTATAGAAAGGGAGGATGCTGCAGAAGGACTGTCCACGGAGTCAGTCTGGGTGGAAGTCAGAAATAGGAAGGGATCAATCACTGTGCTGGGAGTAGTCTATAGGCCCCCAAATAGCCCTCGGGACACCGAGGAGCAGATAAGCAGGCAGATTTTAGAACGGAGCAGGGAATACAGGGTAGTCATTATGGGTGATTTCAACTTCCCTCATATTGACTGGCACTTCCTGAGTGCAAGGGGGATAGATGGGGCTGAATTTGTCAGGTGTGTTCAAGAAGGATTCCTGACACAGTATGTGGACCGGCCGACAAGAGGAGAGGCTATACTGGATCTAGTTCTGGGTAATGAACCTGGTCACGTGACAGACCTCTTGGTGGGGGAGCATTTTGGTGAGAGTGACCACAACTCCCTTAGCTTCAGCATAGCTATGGAAAGGGATAAAATCAGACGAAATGGTAAAGTGCTTAACTGGGGAAGGGCGAACTTTGAAGGGATGAGGCAGGAACTAGAAAGAGTAAATTGGAAACAGATGTTCAAAGGGGAAAGCACAAAAATAATGTGGGAGAAGTTTAGGGACCACTTGAGCTGGGTTCAGGATAGGTTTGTCCCACTGCGGCAAAGAAAAAATGCTAGGAAAAGGGAACTGTGGCTGACAAAACATGTGAGGCAACCCGTCAAGAGGAAAAAGGAAGCATATGTTAGATATACGAAGCAGAAAGTAGGAAAGGCTTATGAGAAAATTAGGGGAGCCAGGAAGGAGCTAAAGAGAGGACTTAGGAGAGCTTGAAGGGGGCATGAGAAGGCCTCGGCATTAAGGAGAACCCTAAGGCGTTCTGTGCGTATGCAAAGAATAGGAGGATGACGAGAATGAAGGTGGGACCACTAAAAGATAAAGAGGGCAATATGTGCCTGGAGGCGGAGGAGGTTGGGGAGGTCCTAAATGAATACTTTGCTTCAGTATTCACAAGTGAAAAGGATCTTGATCAGGATGAGGTCAAAGTAGAGCGGGCCTGTGTGCTGGACAATGTGGAGATTAAGGAAGAAGTGCTAGATCTTCTTAAAAACATTAAGATTGATAAATCCCCAGGGCTGTATATGATACACCCCAGGTTGTTGTGGGAATTGAGAGAAGAGATCGCAGGAGCATTAGCCATGATCTTTGAATCCTCTTTGGCTGCAGGGGAAGTGCCAGAGGACTGGAGAATGGCAAATGTAGTTCCCTTGTTTAAAAAAGGTAATAGGGAGAAACTTGGGAACTATAGACTGGTGAGTCTTATGTCGGTGGTCTGCAAACTACTGGAAAGGATTCTTAAGGATAGGATCTACGAGCATTTGGAGAAGTACAGTCTACTCGTGGATAGTCAACATGGCTTTGTGAAGGCAAGATTGTGCCTCACGAGCCTGATTGAGTTTTTTGAAGAGGTAACAAAAGAAATTGATGAAGGTAGGTCAGTGAATGTGGTCTACATGGACTTTAGCAAAGCATTTGACAAGGTCCCTCATGAGAGACTCATCCAGAAAGTCATGAGGCATGGGTTAAGTGGAACCTTGGCTGTTTGGATAAAAAAATTAGCTTAAAGGAAGAAAGCAGAGGGTAGTTGTGGAAGGAAAGTATTCTGCCTAGAGGTCAGTGACTAGTGGAGTGCCGCAGGGATCTGTCCTGGGACCCCTGCTATTTGTGATTTTTATAAATGACTTGGATGTAGAGGCGGAAGGATGGGTGAGTAAGTTTGCCGATGACACGAAGATTGGAGGAGTTTTGGATGGAGCTGTAGGTTGTCGAAGGTTACAAGAGGATATAGACAGGCTGCAGAGTTGGGCAGAAAAATGGCAGATGGGAGTTCAATCCGGACAAGTGTGAGATGATGCATTTTGGAAGGACAAACCAGGAAACTGAGTACAGGATTAATGGTCAGTTACTTAAGAGTGTGGATGAACAAAGGGACCTTGGGATTCAAATCCATACATCCCTCAAGGTCGCTGCACAGGTTGATAGGGTAGTTAAGAAGGCCTATGGGATGCTAGGCTTCATTAGCAGTAGGATTGAGTTCAAGAGTAGAGAGGTCATGTTGCAACTCTACAAATCTCTGGTGAGACCGCACTGAGAGTATTGTGTTCAATTCTGGTCACCTCAATATAGGAAGGATGTGGAAGCTATGGAGAGGGTGCAGAGGAGATTTACCAGGATGTTGCCCAGATTGGAGGACAAGTCATATGAAGCAAGGTTAGCAGAGCTGGGACTTTTCTCTTTGGAGCGTAGAAGAATGAGAGGGGACATGATAGAGGTCTACAAGATTCTGAGAGGCATAGATAGGGTGGATATTCAGTACCTGTTTCCCAGGGCACCAATAGCAAACACCAGAGGGCATATGTACAAAATTAAGGGAGAGAAGTTTAGGGGAGACATCAGGGGTAAGTTTTTTACACAGAGGGATGTGAGTGCCTGGAATGACTTGTCAGGGATGGTGGTGGAGGCTAAAACATTAGGGGTATTTAAAAGCCTCTTGGACAGGCACATGGATGAAAGAAAAATGGAAGGTTATGGGGTAGTGTGGGTTTAGTACTTTTTAAAAGATTATATGGGTCGGCTGAAGGGCCTGTACTGTGCTGTAATGTTCTATGGTTCTATGGTATCTGCCTCCACCACCATTGCCAGCAGCCCATTCTACGCACTCACCACTCTCTTGAGTAAAAAACTTACCCCTGACATCTCCACTGTATCTACTCTCTAGCACCTTAAACCTGTGTCCTCTTGTGGCAACAATTTCAGCCTTGGGAAGAAGGCTCTGACTATCCACACAATCAATGCCTATCATCATCTTATACACCTTTATCGGGTCACCTCTCATCCTCTGTTGCTTCAAGGAGAAAAGGCTAAGTTCACTCAGCCTGTTTTCATAAGGCATGATCCCCAATCCAGGCAACATCTGGTTAAATTATAACTGGTTAAATGCAAACTGTGAATAATATTAACTTAAGAGTTAGAGTAATTAGAATATAAACAAAAGTGTGAAATTCACACACAAATTACATATGTGGGGAAAAACTGAGGCAAATAAAGTTCACTCTGGAAAAATGAGGTTGTTTATTGAACAAATAAAAGATACAGAATTGATTGTTTTCATATGGTGAGAAACTAGTTACTGTGCAATACAAATGCCTAGCACACAAAGCAATTCTTGAACTCATCCTGAAAATCCACTCATGAAGTTTGATGGTAAATGCTTGGAGATAAGGAAATACATCAATGGAAAGACAGGCTAAAAAAATCATCAATCAGAAAACTTGCAATCGGAGTGTCACAGCACATGGGATAAAGGGACTAACAACATAAGAGAATGGGAAAATGGTGATGAGAAAACAAAATATGGAACAGACCTACTGAAGGTTTGGAGATGAGGAACCTTAGCAGAAGGAAGAGATTGTAAGGATTTGGATTGACCCAGAAGACTAGTGTGCTTGGGACCTTTGTAGTTGGGATTAGAATTGCTTGCCCACAGAAAAGAGGGTAATGGTGGAGGGGTGTTAATCTGGCTGGAGGACCACGACCAGTGGTGTACCACAAAGAACAATACTGGAGCCTCTGTTGTTTGCAACATATAAATGATATGGCTGAAAATGTAGATGGCTATGTTAGTAAGTTTGCAGATGACACATAGATTGGTGGAGCTGTGGACAGTGCAGAGGTTTGTCAAAAGATAGAGTATAGATCAATTACAATATTAGTGGAGAAATTGCAGATGAAGTTTAGTCCAGGCGAGGTGAAGGTACACAGGTCAGTTGTCCAAGTACATTGTTCACTGAGTGTGGCCAGGGCAGAGCAGAAAGTACATGGCATTGGGCAGGGCACTGAGAATACCAGTAAGAAAGTCATGTCGCTGCTATATAAAACTTTGGTTAGGTGACACATGGAGTACTGTGTGTGATTCTAGTTTCCCTTTTACATGAAAGTTGTGGAAGCTTTGAAAAAGGTACAGAAGAGGTTCACTAGGATGCTGCCTAGATTAGAGAGTATGAGTTGTGATGGATAATCACTTTCCAGGGCCCAAGAGGCTTATTGCTAAACTCAGTTTTCTAGCACAGCTGCATGACCAGGCTGATAAGCTTAAACTTTTAATAAATATTCTTTGCTCAGCTTTTTGTTGTAAACAAGAACCAATCCCTAGTTCTCAAGCAGCATCAGTTTGAAGTTGGAGGCACAGCTTTGCAAAGTAAAGTGATTGGGTAAATTGTTTCCAGTAGCCAAATACAAGACAATGAGGTTATGTCACTTAGGACATCAAACATGATCGTAAGTAGGGATGTTTGTGTGCTCGGGGGTCAACCCTCACTGCATTAATTGTGGATGTTAAGGATCTCTGTTGCCACAAGCTTCTAAAACCATTTGTTTGAGTTACTTTGTCCCAGTGGAGGTGTCTAGAAAATAACACATGCAGATGATGTCATCTGTTACAAAATAATATAAAATTAATAATATAGGTTCATTCCTCAACCTTTAGTTTCTGTCACAGACAATTCATTCATCTGCAACTCATTGGTAGGTTCTTCTAGTTCGTAACAATTGCACCAGTGTTTGGAAATCCTTTGTAATTTGGAAATCTTTTCTAAATTTGAAATCTCCTGTGAGGGTTAAATGAGTGTTAAGAACCATTTGTCTAAATTTAAAGATATATTATTAAAAATAAAATAACTGTGTTTAGGTAAACATGAGGAAATCTGCAGATGTTGGAAATTCAAACAACACACACAAAATGCTGGTGGAACACAGCAGGCCAGGCAGCATCTATAGGGAGACGCACTTCTAGAAGACTAGTCCTGACGAAGGGTCTCGGCCCGAAACGTTGACAGTGCTTCTCCTTATAGATGCTGCCTGGCCTGTTGTGTTCCATCAGCATTTTGTGTGTGTTGTTTGTGTTTAGGTAAACTACTTTGTCAGCTGGATACCTCCCCTTGGTAGGGAGGGGGAATGGGCAATGGGCATTGACAGCTAAGCCTCGCCACAGAAGGGGTGGAATGACTAGACAGGGGTGTAAGTTAGCCCTTGAAGAGTAGGTTGATACAGTATAACTTCCTTATAGTGAAGGCACCCACGGATATCTATATAAGATCTGGCTTAAAATGCTCTTTTAAGTTTAGGGGTTTGCGGACAGGGAACCCAATGGCATCACAGAGCTATAAAGAAAGCTTGGATAAACTTGGGTTGATTTCTTCGGAGCATCAGAGGCTCCGAGAGGAGACATGATAGAAGTTTATAAGAGCATAAGAGGCATAGATATGGTAGACAGTCAGAATCTTCATCCCACGAGAGAAATGTTAAGTAGGTTGCATGCAAGTAAGGTGAGAGGGGAAAAGTTTAAAGGAGATGCACCAGGCAAGCTTTTACATCCAGAGCGTGGTAGGTGCCCTGAATGGATTGCTGGGGCAGTGGTAGAACTAGATACAGAGCGATGTTTAAGAGAATGTTAGACACACAAATAGGCAGGGAATGGAGAGATCTGGATCATGTACAGGCAGAAAAGAATTAGTTTAATTCAGCATCACGTTCAATACAGACACTGTGAGCCATATGGCCGGAGTCTGCGCTGTATTGTTCTATGTTCTAGGTTCTTTCTGAAAACTTGCTGTGGCACAGACATGCTGACGTTTTGGAAATAATGAAATACATATGGAATAGCAAATGTATTCAGGCTTTTAAGATGAGGGAGCAACCCACTTTGGGACAGATACACTGTGGGATTAAGAGGCAATGAGGGTTTGAAGGCAGAAAAGTTCAAAATATAAGAGATAAATTACAGAACATAGAACATTAGAGCACAGAACAGAACCTTCGACCCATGGTGTGTCTACTCTAAGATCAGTCCAACTCTTCCCTCCTCCATAGCCCTACATTTTTCTTTCATCCACGTGCCTACCTAAATGTTCCTGATGTATCCATCTCTACCACCATCCTGGCAGCACATTCCACACACCCACCACTGTATAAAAAACCTAACTCTAACACCTCTCCCTATATTTGCCTCCAATTACCTTCTATATCCCCTTCTATCTGCCATTTCTGCCCTGGGAAAAATTACCTTATCATTTTATGCACCTCCATCAAGTCACTTGGCAGCACCCTGGTAAATCTCCTCTGCACCCTCTCTAAAACTTCCACATCCTTCCTAAAATGAGGCGACCAGAACTCAACACAATACTCCATGTGGTCTAACCAAAGTTTTATAAAGTTCTGACATTAACTCACAGATCCTAAATTACATCCCTGACTAATAAACACCAACACCCCATATGCTTTCTTAACTATCAAATTATGCTGCAACTTTGAGGGATCTATAGACGTGGACTCCAAGATCCCTCTGTTCCTCCACATGAATCCCGCCATTAACCTTGACTCTAACATTAACATTAATCCCGCCATTAACTCTACTATGAATCCCGCCATTAACCTTGACTCTAACATTAACATTAATCCCGCCATTAACTCTACTATGAATCCCGCCATTAACCTTGACTCTAACATTAACATTAATCCCGCCATTAACTCTACTATGAATCCCGCCATTAACCTTGACTCTAACATTAACATTAATCCCGCCATTAACTCTACTATGAATCCCGCCATTAACCTTGCTCTCCTCGTAAGCAAACTATTTCCCACATTATGAGATTTGTGTGATTATTGGACTGTACTTTATATTGGTTTTCATCAGTTTTTTGATGTTTTCTTTCTTGTGGATGATTGGCAGGTGGGTGATCTGTAAATTTTTTGTGTGTATGAGGTTGGGCATTTGGTGCTATTGCCGCTGTTCTTTTTTTCGAGTGAGGGGGTCGGGGATGGTTATGTGCAGAGGATTAGTGATTGTTATTGTGACTGTTTTTTGCTGTGGGAGGGAATTTGGGGGTCAGTAGTTTTGTTTCTTTTCTTTTTCATACTGGGGGGAGTTGATGTCTTTTCCTTCATCGACACGCATAGTCTTTCTGTATCTGGGGTAGACAAATATCAGAGTTGTACTGCACATACGTCTTTGACAATGAAATGCACCTTTGAACTCTGCAGTTAAGTTTGACATTCAAGTATATCATTTCGCACCTTTCCGGGTTGAACTTCAGCTGCCACTTCTCAGCCCAGCTCTGCATCCTATAGTGTCCCTCTGTAACCAATGTCAACCTTCTACATAATCTACAACTCCAGCAACCTTCATACATAGAGGAATTGGTGATATGCTCAGCATGGAAAAGGCTTGTAGCAATGAGGGAAACCACCATGGGATAGACGTACTGAGAGCTGGTGATGACAGACCTCGTTTTTAAGCACTTACACTGGTGTTTGGATAATGAGGAAACCCATCATGGAAGGGACACAGTGGAGGTGCGGAGCTGAAGGAATCCTTACATGTCTAAGGATCTGGAGAAGAGGGAGCTCATCTTCAGAAGGAGATCCTTAGGATTTGGATATGAGGCAGCTCATACTAGGGATCTGGACAGGAGGTATGTATTGTTGGACTAATCTGATTGATGGGAAAGAAGGGAACTCACACTGAGCAGACACACTGAGGACATTGCATGAGAGGAACGGACCGGGGTTTGGAGATAAAGGAACTCTTCACAGGACAGACAAAAAGTGGGGATCAAATGGTATTGGCACAGCTTGTGTGAGGTTTACTAACTCAATTTGAATGCCCTCGAATAGGTTACCATTTGGCAAGTGTAAAACGTAAGGTTGCTTACAGAGAATAGCTGCAAATGCTGAGTGAAGAGTCTGGTAAAGCCAAGAGATTCAACATGATCCAATACCTTTAGCATGTTTCCCTCCTGGTAAAGAGTCCGTCTGCCTCTGCCATAGATAATGTTTCTTTGATGAAGAAGTGATGAACTATTTTCTCAAGAAAGAAATACTTTGCGTTCAAGACCTTATTTATTATTTAAACCTTCTCAGCTTGTTTCTTGACTTTTAATTAAATGAATTTTCCAGTTTTTTCAACAATACCCCTGATAACTATATGATCTTGTGCTTCTGGGTAATATGTGAAAGGTTAATTACATTGGAGTTCATTGGATTTTATTGTTAATAATTGATTGAATTTTATAAATTTTAAACATAGAACATCTTGGTCACTGAAGGTCAGCAAGTTATTCAGCACCTATATGTCTCACTATCTTCCAATAACAACCCCACACCCTTGCAGTTTGCACCAAACTAGCACAGAAAAATCCAACGCTATAAAGTGGTCCAAGCTTCATAAAGTAACTAAGTCACCCTGAAATGTTGACTGTTTGTTCATTTCCATAGATGCTGTTTGACTTACTGAGTTCCTCCAGCATTTTGTATGTGTTATTCTACAATTCCAGCATCTGCAGTATCTCTTATGTTTATGTACTGCAGAATTTAAAAGGATACCAAAGCCTTGAGGACCTGTGCAAGGGAACTGGCCATGTTGTATAACAAGTATAGAAATTGGGAATTGAAAGTCATAGAGTTGTAGAGTCATAGAGCAGTACAGCACAGAAACAGGCCCTTTGGCCCATCTAGTCCATGCCAAACTATTAACCTGCCTAGTTCTGCACCCAGACCATAGCTCTCCATACTCGTTCCATCCACGTACATATCCAAATTTCTCTCAAATGTTGAAATTTTAGAATACTCAGCAAGTGAGGCATCTGTGGAGATGCAGAGAGAGAACCAGGGTCAGCCATTGACCTTGATGCTCATTTGGACCAAGAACAAAACAATCTGCTGAAGGAACTCAGTGAGGCTGAGGGATGGTCAATGTTTCAGGTCCAGGTCCTACATCAGATTGTAGAAAAGAGACAGCTGGCATAAATTGGCAAGGGGGCATGGACAGTGGTGAGATAAGAGCTGCTGGGCTGGGCGATACGTGAGGAGGGGGATAGAGCCAGGGAAGCTTAATACTCATTGGCAATTTTTTCCAGATTTCTCTAATCATTTTTGTATTTGTATACTAGGCTGGTGTTTAAACTCCCAAGACTTCTCCCATTGTCCCAGTCTTGCACACTATTCTCACTCAGTTCTACAAACGTTCCCCTCTTTCCATGCTCATTGTCTCTGCCCATACAGTGATAATTAATTGCTAGCTGACAAAGGAACGAAGCTTGTTGTTATGTGCACAAGTGCACTGAGGTACAGGTATATTGAAAAGCTTGCTTACAGAAACAACCACAGGCACAAAGGTACAAACAACACCTAGAACATTGATAACACATAAATTGTGCAAGATAGTGCAGAGAGTGGAAAAAAAGACTGTAAAAACAAGACTTTAGTGCAAAATAAGACACAATTAGAAACAAATCCATGGTAATACAAAGATGTCCATTGCTGAGGTAGGATTTGGGATGTGCAGGTCAGTTCAAGAACCTCATAGTTGTAAGAATGGTGTTGTTGCTGAACCTGATGGTGTGGGACTGGATGGTGGGAATGCTTGATGTTAGATGCTGTCTCCTCGAGGTAGCACCTCCTGTAGACGTCAACAGTTCTGGGGAGGATGCGTCTGAGATGAATACTCCCTGTAGTTTTCTGAGTTTCTGTACGTTCATGCAAAACTTCTTAATGAGATAAAGAGAGTGATTTAACCTCAAACCTATAGGATAGAGTGGGAGCCTGGAGGACTCCATTCCTCGTCCTTTCAGACCATGTTAGTTGTATTCAGAGGAGACACATGAGATTGCAAATGCTGGAATCAGGAGCAACAAACAATCTGCTTTGGAATCCTTGTCACCTCCACTCCCCTTCTCCTCTCAGGCCATATTGTCTCTGCACTCTCAGTCCCGATGCAGGGATTTGACCCAAAATGTCAGCAATTTCTTTCCTCCCACAGATGCTGCTCAACCGTTGAGTTCCTCCAGCAGATTGCTACAGGTACTGCATCCATCTTCATAACGACACGGTTCAGTGAGGATTCTGCAGCTGTAGCTCTGTCATTCCTTGTCCAGTGGTCAAGGACTGGGTACTGGATGAGTGCACACAATATTCAAAATGCATGAAAGGTTACCGAATGTCCACTGAAAGCTGTGGTGCGTATCCAGAGCCGGCTGTGCCGACTGGCAAACTGTGGATTCTGGATTGGTGTCAGACATCTAACAGATATTATGCTAGACCCAAGAGCACTGACTGGAATATTAGCTGTCAAGCTGTCAACACTTTCTGCAAAATCAAATGTATGAGGTTTTTAAAAAGCACCTTTTTTGCTTCCCTAGGATGGCACAAACAGGTCCTCGGGCATAAGACCACTGCACTCAATCATAAAATTGTACTCTGTTTAGTCCTGACCTAGTCTGCCCCGTTAGATTTACATATCACAAAATGAAATTTCTCATGAAAATTCATTCACACGCTGCTGGCTCCGTACTGAGGACACACATGTTCCCATAGCAACTCGGAACAACCACCCTGATTGGCTTAAGTGGTCCTAGTATGATGCCAAGGCCATTTATAAGCCTATTATCCAGAGGAGAGGGTGAAGAGGGTGATGCTTACCCCTCCAAACAAAACAGAGGAAATAACTTTAATTCCTCTGGAGTGGGGAATCTAGTCCATTAGATTAGCCACTTTCCATTGATTTCACACTAAATAGGAAAAACATAAATACAGTGATCTGATAACTTTAGTTTTTTAAAAAATAGACCTGCTAAGAAGGTGTAAAGAAAGCATAATCATAGTCAGCTTCCATCTTTCTCCTTTTCTTCCAAGTGAAATCTATTTGCCCTACCAACTGAATCTCGAACTGTCCAAGAGAGGAGGGCCATAAAAAACAGATGCCGGTGGAGCAGTAAGGTCAGATGACAGACTGCAGGGAGACAGTTGAGGGATTACACTCTGTCAGCAATCATGGTGGAGGCAGGGGCCAAGGAATGGGAAGGGTAGGATATAGGAACTCACAATCTGCCCACAGATTCCATCAACCACACTACTCTGTGTCATGGGCCCCTTTCCGCCAATACCAGAGGGGATCTGTTTAAGAAGCTTTAGGGAGATGTCAGACCTCAGTTTTCACACAGAGAATGACAGGTGCCTGGAACACACTTCTGGGGATCGAGATAAAAGCTGATACAAAAAGAATGTTTAAAACAGACTTAAATGTATGAAAAATAAAGGGTTATAGGCTCAGGCTGTGTGGGAGAGAAAGGTTAGATTGATCATGGAGCAGGTTTATATAGATTGGTACAAAATCTTGGGCTGAAGAGCCTGTTCTGTGTAATACTGTTCTATGTCCTATATTCTATGAATTCTATAGAACCCTGACTGACCTCCTGAAATCTGTCTCCTAGAATACAGCAACTCTCTGTCCACTGACCTGGATTCCCGAGGCCCTCTGAACACTGACCATTCAGAATCTGTGCTCCAGACCATCCTTTTCACACTTTGCCAATCCACTTTCTTCACAACCTCTCCACCGCCTCTATCAGGATCCCAGTCTCCTCTCCACCCCCACCCCCACGATCTCTGTACTATTTCCTAACCCCCAGCTCCATATTGGGAGCTGGCAGCAGCAGTGGTTGGTGCCACCTCACCCCTTGTAACCTACTTTCCTCTGAACACCACTCCCATGACCTTTTGACTTCCTGAAACCTGTCTGATTCCTCCACCCCCATTGCCACAATCTGCTGACTCCAGTGTGATCTCTCCATTGACTCTATGTGACCATCATTCCCACTATCATCTGTCCATTGACCTCAACATCACCTTGTCCTGCTTATTATTTATTGTAATGCCTGCACTGTTTTGTGCACTTTACGCAGTCCTGTATAGGTCTGTAGTCTAGTATAGCTTTCTCTGTGTTGTTTTTTTTTACGTAGTTCAGTCTAGTTTTTGTACTGTGTCATGTAACACCATGGTCCTGAAAAACATTGTCTCATTTTTACTATGCACTGTACCAGCAGTTATGGTCGAAATGACAATAAAAGTGACTTGACTTGACTAGACTTATGCACACACTGCAAACCCTACCCCACCCCAAAAACAAGGCACTACCCTTGTGAAACTGCTTCATCTCACTGTTGTAGAAACTTTTAACCATACTCACATAATGCTGGAGGAACTCAGCAGGCAAGGCAGCATCTATGGACGTTCCAAGCTGAGACTCTTCATCACTGCCGACTGTTTATTTCTCTGCACAGACTCTGCCTGACCTGCTGAGTTCCTCATTTTCTGTGTGTTGCTTTGGATTCCCAGCATCAACAGAATCTCTTGTGTTTACCTTCAACCATCTTTGATTTTACTAGACTCAGAATTTTCAAAATGCTCCTGTTTGTTCCCCCTTGTTGTAACCTCTGCAAACTGTTATCCATAATTCAGCTTCCTGAATTGTAAATCATACCAAGACTCCTTCACTCATGGCTTCTTAGCATGTCGATACATGTTGCCTTCCAGTTTAAATGAGGTGTTAGTTTTAAAACCTATATTTCCCAATATTCACCTAACCCTCTCTCTCTAACCCCTGCAGCTCTCTAAACCACTGAGCCATCCGCCAATCATCTCCAAGTTTAATTCTTCCACCATTAACTCCCATGCCATCAATTGCCAAGGCCCATCACTCTTCCTGTTCTCCATCTCCCTCTGGTGCTCCCCTCCCCCTTTCTTTCTCCTTAGGCCTCCCATCACATGATCCTTTCCCCTCTCCAGCTCTGTATCACTTTTGCCAATCACCTTTCCACCTCTCAGCTTCACCCCACCCCCTCCGGTCTTCTCCTATCATTTTGCATTTCCCCCTGCCCCCACTACTTTCAAATCTTTCCTTTCAGTTAGTCCTGACAAAGGGTCGGCCAAAAATGTCGACAGTGCTTCTCCTTATAGATGCTGCCTGGCCTGCTGTGTTCCACCGCATTTTGTGTATGTTGTTTGAATTTCCAGCACCTGCAGCTTTCCTCATGTTTGCCCTAAGGAGTGGTATTCTTTTCCTAAACCGCTGCCTCTCCTTCCTTCTTTAATGTGGCGTAACCCTTAACCTTTCATCTTGTAACACTTTCTTACTTGCTTGGTAACAACTTCTAACTTCCATTCGGTAACCATTCTGTGAATCGCCTTGGTATAAATTACAGGTGCCAAACAAATACAAGTTGATGTTATTCAAATACATTCCGTCAAATCCAAATGCTAAATCTGTAACTTGGCAATCCTCTTTAAAATTCCTTGCTGCTGTACAGTTGGACAGTTTCTCTTTCTGCTTCACATGAGTTCGCTCAGCTTTGACCTTTCCAAGACTTGTCCTATTTATTCTTTGGTATTTTGCTCCAACCTGTCCCATTTCTGTATGGACCATAAAATTCAGACTGATTCCCAAGCCACATGTTGGTTTAAAATTACTCATCATCTCTCTGCTGTGATCCTGAGAGTATAAATAGTCTTAACAAAACATTGCTATCCTAAATATGGTATCACCAACTGAGATGCTCAAAGAACTATTTTCTTTCTTATAGTTCTGCATGACGCACATGACAATGCAATTGATTAGTAAAGGGCATATGGGATACCGATCAGTATAGGAACTATCTAAATCAGTCTTATTCATGCAAATGAGATCCCAGAAGCACAGCTGTGAGTTCAATTCAAAATAATTTATTGTTTGTAAAATCTTTCGAGATGCTATGTAGATGCAGAGTCTTCCTTTAAGCACCCAACATAACCTGTTTGGTTCTTTGTAAACACTAATTTGGCACTGATAATGTGACACCTCTCTGGTGCTAAAGCAGATCACTCGTTAGTTGATGAACTGACCTGAGAGGAGACTTGATAGATTGGACATGGTGGGCTTACTGTACGACTCTATTTGGTGACACAAAGGACGATGAGAAACAACTTGGTAGAGGTGTACAAGATGACAAGAGGTAGAGATCATGAAACTTTTTCCCAGGTAGAAATGGCTAATACAAGGGGGCATAAGTTTAAGATGTTTGGAGGAAAGAATGGGGATGATGTCAAAGGTAAGTTCTTTACACAGAGAGAAATGGGGGCATGGAATGCAAGTGGTGGTAAAAGCAGAAGCTTAGGGGCAGTTAAGAAACGTTTAGCATTAAGGGCATTTAAGAAACTCTTAGATAGGCATGCAGATGACAGAAAAATGGAGGGATATGTAGGAGGGAAGGATTAGATTGATCTTAGTGTAGGTTAAAAGGTTGGTACAACATCATCGGCCGGGGTCTGTACTGTGTTGTACTGTTTTACGTTCTATGTTCTAAATCATTCGAACATCAGCTTCTTCCTCATTGATCCTTTTTTGCTGTAACCCTAGAATGAATGCAAATGTATAAACGACAGCAGTGGAGGCCAAGTCATTAGGTATATTTAAAGCGGAGGTCGCTAAGTTCTTGATGAGTAAAGGAGCCAAAGGTTATGAGGATAGGGCAGGAGAATGGGGCTTAGACAGATAATAAATAGACCATGATTGAATGGCCTAGCAAACTCCATGGGCCACATGGCCTAATTCTGCACCTCTGTCTTATGCTCTTATGACTTATGCATACACTTACTGCTCTCTTGAGTTTCAGATGGCATTGCATCAGGTTGTTTCTCTATTCAGGCAGGATTGCTTTATTAGTCATATTCCAGATGACCAAACATCAGAAGAAACTGAATAAAGATCAAGACCTTTGAAGAGATATTTTGATATTCTGCTGTTAGTAGCAACCCTTATGGTGCCACATTTTAAGGCTGAATCCCCTTGTGTCTCTTTGGAGTCTAAACACTTTGTTCGGTTTCTGTTCATCAGATGTGTATCAAGTCTGCTAAATCTGCCCTCACAGTCTTGCAGCAGTTTTCTTTGTTGATGTTCGGATTTGTTTGAATGCCACATGATCTCATCAATGCACTGATCCCTAGTCAGCACCTTTAGCTCTAGGGTCTCTAGGCTTAATGTCACAGCTGTCTTGAAGCATTAGATAGCTCTCACAATCCAGCCTGCAGTCATTTGTTGGGGCTTACGTTTGGTTTGCCTCATGGTGCCCCTGTGGTCCGGTCAGAATATTATGATCTGTGATGAAGCCTTTTTAACCCATTTGATCCTATCCTTTCAGGACATCAACTTCCAGTTGTTAACTAGGTCGAATGGCCTTTCTTAAGTCAATTCTATTATTTATGGAGTGATGCAGCATGAAGAGAGACCCTTTGGCCCATGACCCTGTGCCAACCATCATCTACCCAATAACATAAATCCCTTTGACTAATTCACCCCACATTCTTATCAGCCCCCCCCAACATATTCAATCACTTACCAGCACACTAGAGGCACTTCACTGTGCCCGAAGATGTGGAAGGAAAGAGCAGCACCAGGGGAAACCCAGGCAGTCATAGGAAGAACATGTGAACTCCACACACACAACACTCAAGGATAGGGTGGTTAGGCTTGATCCTGGGTCTCTGGCGCTCTCGGGCAATGTCTACTAGCTGTACTACTTTGCTGCCCCATTATGGTGACCTTATTTCCTGAAGCCAACCATCTTCTGCAAAAAGTAAATACTGTCCAATAAACACAAGAGGTTCTGCAGATGCTCGAAAACCAGGGCAACACACACAAAATGCTGGAGGAACTTAGCAGATCAGGCAGCATTAATGGAGGGAAATAAGCAGTTGCTATATTGGGCTGAGATCCGTATGTCCTGCTGAAGTGCCTCGGCCTGGAATGGTGACTTTTTGATGTCTGCCCAATATTAAGCAAATTATTAAGTCTTCCCCTCTGCTGTCTAATTTCTAAATGGCCATTGAACCCATGACCACTACTTCAATACTTTTTTAAAAATTTCTATTTCTGCACTACTTATTTTAAGTTAAATTGTTAATATGCATATACTGTATATAATTACAGTAATTCAATTTTTTCTAAACTTATCATGTAATACATTGTACTACTGTCACAAAGTTAACAAATTTCATGACATATGCCAGTAATATTAAACCTGTTTCTGATTCTGATAAGGTTTGTTAAAAACTGCATATCTATCAGACCTGAGCTGACATAGGAACCACTTATTCTAAACACAAAGTGCACGGCAGATGCTGTGGTCAAATCAACACGTACAGGATGCTGCCTGGCCAGCTGAGTAAGCATTCATTCTACCTGTTTTTCCCTATTTTTCAATATGATTTAACACTATCCTGATCCATGTTTTAATACCCTGACTGATTTGGATTCCTTCTGCTGGTAACTCTTTACGAGGGCTTACATTTGATCTGCATGTAAAGTGTTTCTCACTGCCTTTTTCATGATTTTAGTACCAATCTTAAGCTGTGGTGTGTGCTTGTCTTCAGTAATAAAATACAGATCAGCTCAGCACTTGGAACTGCCTCTTTCGTGATTTCAGTGCGAACCTTAACCTTAAGCCTTCCTCACAGAGTGGATTGAAATATTTCATTGGAATATATAGTCATGTGTTGTCTTAAAATTGTTTATGAAAGTAAATATTCACAAGGTTCTAGGATTAATTATCACACTTTTGAAACCTTGATTGGAAGTTTAAATGATTGGAAATCCTAATCTATACTTTAAGATGATCTTGCAAACTTCCAGGGGCCTCAGTGGATTATTCGTTCAAATGGGATGTTGAAATTCACATACTGACAAGCAACAAAATATCAATTTAAAATACAAAAGCCCCATTAATAAAAAAGTGAACTTGGGGGAGTATAAAAGGGAGACTAACAGCAGTTGCAGGCAGAACTGAAATGGCACGCAGACGTTTTGAAAACTTTCCTCATGATCTTAGAAGCATTGATGCCCTGCAGCTCTCCTCCTGAACTCTGACCTGTATTCTTCTGTACTATTGCCTGATTCTCCTCTCCAGCCAAACTGAGCTCTGTTACCATACAGGGCATGGCACTGCAAAACTTACTTCCTAAGAGACAGCCATTCAGCCCATCAGGTCAATGCTGGCTCCCAGCAGAACAATGTTATCAATTCATTCCCATTATATTTAGTCCAGCAGCTTATTAGAAAATAGGACATTACAACAAGGGCCCCTTCAGCCCTTGACGTTATGTCAAACTTTTAACCTACTCCAGGATCAATCTAACCCTTCCCTCCCTCATAGCCCTCCATCATCCGTGTACCTAAGAGTCTCTTAAATGTCGCTAATGTATCTGCCTTTACCACACCCTCTGGGAGGATGTTGCATGTACTCACCATCCTCTGTGTGAAAAACAACCTCTGAGATTCCCCCTAAACTTTTCTCAAATCACCTTATTCTCCCATTAAAACCCTTTTAGGCCTTTTACCATTTACTTACAATGAGGAGCGATTTACAGATTAACCTACCAGAATGCATTAGTATGTGTGAGGAGCCCAGAACATTGGGTAGAAAACCAGGAGTCTTGGGGACACAGTGCACCCTCCAAATAGACAAAGTTCCCGTTGTTGGACCATGCTGGTGTCCTGATGTTGATTCATTCTCAAAGGCAATCAAGCCTGGCCAGTTACTGCCAGCCTCGCCAGGAATAACAGATCCTCTACGCAGGTTATCAACATGACCCAGCCACTTCCTTGGTTCCACTCTGATGATGAAGACAGCCACTTTAAACCTCAGCAGTGAATATAAGACCATAAGATCATAGAAGCAGTATCAGGCCATTCAGCCCATCGAGTCTGCTCCATCATTCCATCATGACTGATTTACTATCTATCTCAACTCTATTTTCCTGCCTTTTCCCAGTAACCTTTAACCCTAACCTTCTGTTTAAAGAACTGTGCTCTACAGCAATCTATAGCAATGAATTCCACAGGTTCACCACCCTTTGGTTAAAGAAATTATTTCTCATCTTCATTCTAAAAGTACATTCTCCTATTCTGAGGCTGTACCCTCTGGTCTTAAACTCCCCTCCTTAGGAAGCATCCCCTCAATGTCCACTCTATCTAGGTCTTTCACCTAGGTTTCAATGTACTTCATTGCTACTTAGATAAACACTGAGATTGAAAACCAATATGGTCACAGACCAGTTAGAGGAGTAAAACAAAATGCAGAAGACAGAGCCGGAATAAGCAAATACCTGGCCCTCAGTTAGTCTGATTGAATTGTCTGACAACAAGAGCCTACCCTCTTACAGATCACGGTGCTCAGTTAGAAAACATGGAACACCATTTCTCAGGCCATTTGGCACATGATATTGTCTGGATCTTGATGCCAATTTATAAGAAATGCCCTTCTCCTGTGCATCACCATATCCCTCTATCCCTTTCATATTGTCATGTTTATCTAAAAGCTTCTGCAACTCTAGCAAGTGGCCTGTTTCCACTGCTATCATTGGTAACTCCTTGCATAAAAACTTTGCCCCTCCCGTCATCTTTATACTTCTTGTATCTAACCTTCAGAGCGCGTCCTCTGGTGTTTGATATTACCGCCTAGAGGAAATGATTCCGACTGTCTACCCTATCTCTGCCTCTCATAATTTTAAAAACCTCTGTCGTATCCCCTCAGCCTTTATCACTAAGGACAATACAAGCTTGTCTAACCAGTCCTTCTAGCTCACACCCTCTAACTCAGATGGCATCCTAGTCAACCTCTTCTGTACCCTTTCTACAGTCAATACATCCTTGCAGAATGGATGACCAGAACTCCACACAATGACTATAGTTTAAATTAACTACATAAGGACTTCCTTACTCCTATACTCCAGAGCCCTATGACTGAAGGCAAGTATCCCATGTGTATTTTTACAGCCTTATTCATTTGGCTTTCAGTGAACTATGGGACAGGAGCACATTCCCTATCTGTGCCTCAATGCTATCAAACGGCCTACCATTAATCACATGCAATGACCAGCTCATATTTGCCTGGATTAAGCTCCATCTGCCACTGCTCTACCCATATCTGTAACTGATATATATCCTGCTGTATCCTTTGTCAGTCCTTTGCACTATCTCTACCAGTCAACATTATCAGCAAAATTGCTAATCAACCCACCTGCATGTTAATCCAAATCATTGATATGTATCACAAACAGAGGTGCCGGCACCAATCCTTGTGGAACACCACTGGTCATGGAGCTCCAACAGAATAAGAGCCTTCCACCCCTACTCTCTGTCTGCTACAGGCATAACAGTTCCAAATGCAAACTTGCAATTCACCCTGGAACCCATGCACTTTATCAGATACCTATCAGGGGCTTTATCAAGTCCACAAAGACAATCCCCACTGCTGTACCCTCATCGCTTCCTTTGTCTCCTCCTCAAAAACTCCATCAGGTTTGAGAGCCATAACTTGTCTTGCAGAAAGCCATCTTTACTGTTGCTAAGTGGGCCATGTCTTTCCAAATACACAAAAACCCTCTGTATTCTCCCCAATAGCTTCCCTACCACATGGGATCATCCTTGATGTTGCTTGCTGTATAAGCTTTGCTCTACAGCACCCATTTATTTATCTCCTCTTCCACCAACTTTGTCCCCTTACCTACTGATGGTTTAAAATGCAGGTTCACAGATGATCACAGTTGTTTGGTGCTTTGCCTGTTCTTCAAGCATGAGAGAGTGAATACTAGTGCATCAATCGATTGCCTATCCATCCCCTTTGTACAATGGGTACCAGTCAGGAGTACAAATTCTCTATAATCCTGTATATTGTTGTGTCATCTATATTTCAAAAGACCTGGCTCGAATCTCCAGTAGTCTCTTGGATAAATCAATGTGGTACAGTGTCTATTCTGTGTAATTGATCCAACTCCATACAAAGTCAAAGGAATATTAAGCTACTAAGTCAACTGTGGGCTCCCCTTGTGTTTAATTGAGTACAGCTTGGAAACAGGTCCTTCAGCCCTATCCATCCATGTCAACCAAGCTGCCCATCCAAGATAGTCCCACTTGCCTTTGCTGGACCTCAGCATTCCTGAACCGAGTGGTCACTAACCTGAAGCATTAACCTATTTGCTTCTCCACAGATGCTACTCAACCTAATCAATATTTCGAGCATCTTCTGTCCTTACTTCAGATATCCAGCACCTGTAGATTTTCCCTTCTTGAAATCTTTTTTACAAAGTTTGTGTGCAGTGGAAGGAGATGAGATAGACTTCAGACTTTCTTGTCAACCTAAGCCTTTATTTTGTGCAGGGGATGAAGGAAGCTTTAATTTAGCCCAAACTCTAGCAATTAGTACGGGAGCAGCCCCAATTCCCTTTCAGATGTCTCAGGAAGTAGCTTGAAAGCACTAAAGAAAGTAAAAGAAATGGAAAACTACGCTTGACACACTAATTTAAAAAATACATCAAATGGAGGCTCTCAACCCAACAAAAATTAGCATATCGAAGTGAACCATCTGCTGATTGATAGTCTACCCAGCAAGCAGGTTGCATTCTGCTGAGAAACATTATGTAACCCCGCAACACAGATGGCAGCACTGAAGAGAATTCATTAAATGCCCTCCATTGAAATTCTTATACAGAGCAGGCATAATTTTAATAATAGAGTTTAGGAATCATAAATGAGTATTGAGACAAGGCAACAAATAATATATTAAAGAAACAGAAATATCACCCGGAAAATCCATGCAGAGCTTAAAATATATTAAAGGTGAGGGAACAACAGAATTAAAAATATATTAAAGGCAAAGGACAATAGAATTAAAAATATATTAAAGGAACAGAAACATGAAATTGAACTAATTTGCTAAAATATATGAAGTACTGCATAAACAGTTCCCACAGTAACTGGCCTCTGGCCTCTGAATGGACTGTTAATGGATCGAGTTCACTGCTTTTCAGACCGCAAATTTAGGAAGGCTTGAAGTAACTCCACTGTAAACATTGCACAGCCACTGTGAATAGAAGATACGAAGACCTTCTCTTTATTACACAGTAGGTTCCTGGATGCTAACTTTAACAAATCTGGTAGATTTGCTTGCAGACATACAAATCAGGAGCAAGAGTAAGTCACTCAGCCCCTTAAGCCTGCTCAGAGTCAGAATCAGGTTTATTATCACCAGCATATGTCGTGAAATTTGTTAACTTAGCAGCAGTGGCAATACATAATGTAGAAGAAAGAAAAAAAATAAATGAATAAGTAAATCAATTACAGTACACGTATATTGAATAGATTAAAAATTGTGCAAAAGACAGAAGTAGTATATATTAAAAAAGTGAGGTAGTGTTCAAGGGTTCAATGTCCATTTAGGAATCGGATGGCAGAGGGGAAGAGGTTGTTCCTGAATGCTGAGTCTGTGCCTTCGGACTTCTGTATCTCCTACCTGATGGTAATAGTGAGAAAAGTCCATGCCCTGGGTGCTGGAGGTCTTTAATAATGGACGCTGTCTTTCTGAGACACCACTCCCTGAAGATGTCCTGGGTACTTTGTAGGCTAGTAACCAAGATGGAGCCGACTAAATTTACAACCCTCTGCAGCAGCTTCTGGTCCTGTGCAGTAGACCTCCATACCAGACAGTGACGCAGCCTGTCAGAATGCTCTCCACGGTTCATCTATAGAAGTTTTTGAGTGTATTTGTTGACATACTGATGCACCATCAATAACTCACACTGAGACGTAAGGCGAGATATCGGCTTTTATTGACTGGAAGAAGGAACCAGGAGTGAGTGTCCATCATACTATGTCCTGGAGACTGAGGCCGAGCGTCAGGCCTCAGATCGCCTTTATACAGGGGCCTGTGGGAGGAGCCACAGGAGCATTCAGCAGGGAGCGTGTCCAGACAGGCACATAGTTCACCACATTCACCCCCCCTTTGTTTGAAAGAGTCCCCATGTGGCGAAGTTTCTTACAAGTCAAGTCTATCAGGTGGTCGAATCTGTTGCTGCGATCTACGTAGCACCGGCTGTGATCGCATGGATGCCGACGACATTGGTGATTGCACAGGGGACGGAGGTTGGGCTTGTTCCTGCCCACTAGGCACCGGTGATCCCTCACGCATGTGCGAGGCACCTGGTATAAATGCGTACGAAACGCCCGGTATACAAGTGTCGTGAGGAGTCTGTGTAGGGCCTGGTGAGCACGGTGTCACCGCTGGTGCAGGGTTCATAGTTACCGGAGAGCCTTCAGGGTAGTGGTCTGCTGCACCTGCGGGTGCCAGGTCGCAGATGGAGACCGTGTCCTCCCACCCATCAGGTAAGACCACGTAAGCATACTGGGGGTTCGCATGTAGAAGGTGAACCCTCTCTACCAGCGGGGAGTATTTATTGCTCCTCACATGTTTCCGGAGCAGCACTGGCCCCGGGGACGTCAGCCAAATTGGTAGGGTGGTCCCAGTGACAGACTTCCTGGGAAAAGAGAATAGGCGTTCGTGAGGGGTGGCATTGGTGGACGTACATAACAGAGAGCGGATAGAGTGCAGTGCCTCAGGGAGGACCTCCTGCCATCGAGAGACCGGCAACCCTTTTGACTTAAGGGCTAAAAGTGTGGCCTTCCACACTGTGGCATTCTCCCGCTCCACCTGGCCATTACCCCGGGGATTATAACTCGTGGTCCGACTTGTAGCAATGCCCCTAGCTAGCAAGTACTGGCGCAGCTCCTCACTCATAAAGGAGGACCCTCTATCGCTGTGGATATAGCAGGGATACCCGAACAGAGTGAAGAGCTGGCGCAGGGCTTTTATGACGGACGTGGCAGTGGTGTCGGGGCAGGGGATGGCAAAGGGGAACCGTGAGTACTCGTCGATAACACTGAGAAAATAGACATTGCGGTCAGTGGAGGGAAGGGGGCCCTTAAAGTCAACACTCAGTCGTTCAAAAGGGCGGGTGGCCTTGACAAGTTGTGCCGTGTCAGGACAGTAGAAGTGCGGTTTGCACTCAGCGCAAATTTGGCAGTCCCTGGTCATCGTCCTGATGTCCTCTTCAGGATTCAGAGACAGCAGACCAGGTACAGAGCAGGATTCAGAGGCAGTGGACAGGGCACAGAGCAGGATTCAGAGGCAGCAGACCAGGTACAGAGCAGGATTCAGAGCCGGCGGACCGTGTATAGAGCAGGATTCAGAAACGGCGAAACAGGTACAGAGCAGGATTTAGACACGACAGACTGGGTACAGAGCAGGATTCACAGCCAGATGATCAGGTGCTGTGGTGAACTACATAAACCTGTCTGGACACGCCCCCTGCTGACTGCTCCTGTGACTGCTCCCACAGATGCCCGTATAAAGGCGATCAAGGCCTGAGCCCGGCCTCTGAGTCTCCAGGATGTAGTATGGTGGTCACTCAGTGTTTGTTCCATCTTCCAGTCAATAAAAGCCGATATCTCACCTTACGTCTCAGAGTGAGTTATTGATGGTACATTGATGGTTATTGATGGTATTGATGGAGTACGGCAGGTTCCGGGCTTTCACGAAATGGTAAAATCGGGTGACCCCAGGATGGCAAAGTTGTGCATGAAGGGCGTATAGCTGGTCGAGCTGTGTGCTAGCACATGTTCCCCGGGATAGGGCATCAGGCCGGTACAGTCTGCCAGGCCGGTACAGGATATCATAGGACTCATAGGAGAGTTCTATTCTCCACCGCAAAATCTTATCATTTTTGATTTTGCCCCGCTGTTGGTTGCTGAACAGGAACGCAACCGAGCGCTGGTCGGTCAGCAAAGTGAACCTTTTGCCAGCAAGATAGTGCCTCCAGTGCCTAACAGCCTCCACTATGTCCTGGGCTTCTTTCTCCACCGCGGAGTGCCGAATTTCGGAGCCTTGGAGGGTGCGAGAAAAGAATGCTACTGGTCTGCCTTCCTGATTGAGGGTAGCAGCCAGAGCAAAATCGGAGGCGTCACACTCCACTTGGAAGGGAGCGGTCTCGTCCACCGCATGCATCGTAGCTTTGGCAACGTCCTCTTTAATGCAGCTGAAGGCCGCGCGGGCCTCAGCAGAGAGGGGAAACGAGGTAGACTTGACCAGGGGGCGTGCCTTGTCTGCGTAATGGGGGACCCATTGGGCGTAATAGGAAAAAAATCCCAGGCACCGTCTGAGGGCCTTGATTGTGGTGGGAAGAGGGAAGAGGGATCCCGCATACGTTCGGGATCAGGGCCAATAACCCCGTTTTCCACGACATACCCAAGTATAGCAAGGCGGGTGGTTCCAAACACACACTTGTCCCTGTTATAAGTAAGGTTCAGAGCTGCGGCCACTTGGAGAAATCGTTGGAGGTTGGCGTCGTGATCTGGCCTGTCGTGACCACAGATGGTGATGTTATCCAGATAAGGAAATGTGGCCTGCAGTTGGTACTGGTCCACCATCCGGTCCATTTCCCTCTGGAAGACAGAGACACCATTCGTGACACCGAAAGGGACGCGCAAGAAGTGATAGGGCCTGCCGCCCGCCTCGAAGGCGGTGTAGGGGCGGTCCTCTGGGCAGATGGGGAGCTGGTGATAAGCGGATTTCAGATCTATTATCGAGTACACCTTGTACTGAGCTATCTGGTTGACCATATCCGCGATGAGGGGTAGGGGGTACGCGTCAAGCTGCGTGAACCTATTGATGGTTTGACTATAGTCCACCACCATCCTATTTTTCTGCCCAGTCCGAACAACAACCACCTGGGCCCTCCAAGGGCTTGTGCTTGGCTCAATGATCCCCTCCCTGAGCAGCCGCTGCACCTCCGACTGAATGAAGGCCCTGTCCCCCGCGCTGTACCTCCTGCTTTTAGTTGCCACAGGCTTACAGTCAGGGGTCAGGTTGGCGAACAGCGGTGGGGGAGGGACCTTGAGAGTGGAGAGGCTGCAAGTGGTGTCGGTAGCGCAGCTGTCGGCATGGTTCTGGATGGGATGTGTGGGCCGGTGTGTGTGTGTGTGGTCAGTAGCGGGGTATGTGAAGAAGTCCCACAAAACTGAGGATTCCTGACAGTGAGTGGTGGGAGGGGCCCGTCGTATACCATAGTCACACTTTCGAGGTGGCTCTGGAAGTCCTGCCCCAATAGCACAGGTGCACACAGATTAGGCATGACCAGCAGCTCAACGTTCCGATATTCTGTGCCTTGCACCACCAAAGTCGCTACACAACCCGCCCGGATGTCTGCGGACTGCGACCCAGAAGCCAAATGGAACCACCGACTTACCGGCCGCGTTGCACTGTGTCCGGGTGAATAAAACTCCCAGTGCTGCCCCTGTCAAATAGGCATCTAGTCCTGTGCCCCTCCACCCGGATGTCCATCATGGACCTTGCAAGCTGGTGTGGGGCGCTTTGGTCGAGGGTTACGGTGGCCAGAGTTGAGCCGTCGGGGTACCCGGTAAGCATCGGAGGGCCGGGGGCGGGGCATGCTGACGTCGACAAAGATGGCCGCTCACATCCGGGGTACCCGGTAAGCATTGGAGGGTCGGGGGCGGGGCATGCTGACGCTGACAAAGATGGCCGCCCACATTCGGGCATGCAAGATGGCGGCCCCCACGTTTCACCCGCAGCGCTGCACTCCGCTCGAGGTTGAGACTTACAGACCTTGGCGAAATGGCCCCGCTTTCTGCAGCTGGAGCAGGTCGCTTCTCGCGCTGGACAGCGTTGTCGAGGGTGTTTTTTATGGCCACAGAATGAACAAAGCACAGGCTTCCGATGGGCTGCCGCTGTGGTCGGGTTCGGGGAGCTCGTGGAATCGCGACTGGCAGCGGCGTTGGCGAATTCGCTCCCAGGAGCCAGCGGTGGTGGGGTCTGAGGTGTCCACGGAACCGGCGGGGAATCGCGCGACTGGACAGCGCCGGCGTAGTGCAGCGCAGCTTCCAGAGCGTTGGCCGTCTCCATCGCCGAGCTTGAGGTAAGGTCGGCATTTTCCAGCAGCCGCTGGCGCATGTACACTGACCTCAGTCCCGTCACAAAGGCGTCTCGCACCAGCAGCTCCGCATGCTGTTCTGCCATGAGCGTCTTGCAGTCGCAAGCTCGGACGAGTGTCTGTAGTGCTCGGAGAAACTCAGCGCACGATTCGCCAGGCCGCTGTTGCCGGGTAGCTAAACGATGTCTTGCGTAGACGGTGTTCACCGGCCGCAGGTACTGTCTTTTGAGGGCATCCAGTGCCCCATCGTAGGTCGGCAGGTCCCGGATAATGGAGTAAACTTTGGGGGTGACCCTCGAGAGTAGGATTCTGTGCATAACGGCGGGTTCAGTTGCATGAACCTCCTCCAAGTACGATTCGAAGCACGCAAGCCAGTGTTCAAAAGCGAAAGCTGCGTCAGGGTCTTGAGGGTCCAAATCCAACCGGTCCGGACGCAAAACGGTTTCCATGTTTTAAAACTTCCAGTCAATAAAATTGATGCACCATCAATAACTCACACTGAAACGTAAGGCGAGATATCGGCTTTTATTGACTGGAAGAAGGAACCAGGAGTGAGTGTCCATCATACTATGTCCTGGAGACTGAGGCCGAGCGTCAGGCCTCAGATCGCCTTTATACAGGGGCCTGTGGGAGGAGCCATAGGAGCATTCAGCAGGGGGCGTGTCCAGACAGGCACATAGTTCACCACACATACCAAATCTCTTCAAACTCCTAATGAAGTATATTCTCTGTCAGCCTTCTTTATAACTGAATCGATATGTTGGGACCAGGTTAGATCCTCAGAGATCTTGACACCCAGGAACTTGAAGCTGCTCACTCTCTCCACTTCTGATCCCTCTATGACGATTGGTATGTGTTCCCTCGTCTTACCCTTCCTGAAGTCCACAATCACCTCTTCCGTCTTACAGACATTGAGTGCCAAGTTATTATTGCAACACCACTCCACTAGTTGGCATATCTCACTCCCATGTGCCCTCTCATCACCATCTGAGATTCTATCAACAATGGCTGTATCATCAACAAATTTATAGATGGTATTTGAGCTATGCCTAGCCACACAGTCGTGGGTATATAGAGAGTAGAGCAGTGGGATAAACACACACCCCTGAAGTACACCAATGTTGATCATCAGCAAGGAAGAGATGCTATCACCAATCCGCACAGATTGTGGTCTTCTAGTTAGGAAGTCAGGATCCAACTGCAGAGGGAGGTAGAGAGGCCCAGGTTCTGTAATTTATCAATCAGGATTGTGGGAATGATGGTATTAAATGCTGAACTATAGTTGAGCAGTATCCTAACATAGGTGTTTGTGTTGTCCAGGTGGTCTAAAGCCATATGAAGAGCCATTGAGATTGTATCTGTTGGGGCGACAGGCAAACTACAATGGGGCCAGGTCCTTGCTGCGGCAGGAGTTTGGTCTAGTCATGACCAACTTCTCAAAGCATTTCATCACTGTAGATGTGAGTGCTACCAGGTGGTAGTCATTAAGGTAGATCACATTATTCTTCTTAGGCACTGGTGTAATTGTTGCCTTTTTTAAACAAGTGGGAAGTTCCACCTGTAGCAGTGAGAGGTTGAAAATGCAATTTAATGTCACTTGGTCATTTAATTAGATCCTGGTAGAACTAACTGAATCCACAACTCGGCTTTCCTGTCATTACCTTTTGCACTTCATCCTATCCCCACTACCCCCTCTGCCATATCAAGTCTCTATCTACTCTGCCTTAAAATACTTACTTTGACAATCCAGTTCCAAAGGCTCGTGAAACAGAGAGTAAGTATTTCTACCTCCTCTCTATCTTAAATTGCTTTTACTTAAATTGCCATGTGACAACCAATTCTAAATTTTGCCAAAAAGAGGCACCCTTCCACATCCACCCTGTCAGGAACCTTCTAGATATGTTACATTTCAATTCATCTGAGCTTGTCTCAGACTGCACTGACACCAGTACTACAGCGGCTGTGGCATGTGTCCTTATGGCCAGGCACAGATTATGTGGTTAGAGGCCCAGACTATGAATGTTGAATGCTGTAGTGCTAGAACACAGCAGTGTGAGCCTTGGAGGAAAGTGACATGCAGGAAGAAAACATCAGAGGGAAATGTAAAGGGCTTTCTTTGAATAAGAATTCTAATACAGTAAATATTTCTCCAGAGGTGATTATGAAACCAATTCTGGAGAAGCTCTGCAAAGAATTTCCCCAGCAGTGTCTGCACAGCTCAGAGGTAACGGCTCTTAACTCAGCTCAGACACTAAGCAGCTGGGCTTCCCTACAGACTGACCACTTGCAGTCCAGAGAGGGTAATGCGACAGGGGCAATACAAACAGAAGATGCAGGAAACAGTCAGCAAATCAGGCAACCCTTTCTCCCATGGTTCACTCTCCTCTCCTACTGGATTCATTCTTCAGCCCTTAACCTTTTCCAACTTTCACCTCTCAGTCTCTCACTTCATTCCCCTCTCTCCCACCACACACCTTCCCCATCACTTGGTTCCACCAATCTACTGGCAACTTGTTTCCCTTTGCTTACCCTATCTTCTTATTCTAGCATCTTCCCATTTCTTTTCCAGGCTGAAAAGGATCTCGGCCTGAAACATCGACTATTTATTGCCCTTCATAGATGCTGCCTGACTTGCTGAGTTCCTCCTGCATTTTGTGTGTGTTACAACCACCCATTTCCCTTTATCCACAGCAGATGTTATTTCTGAAAAGTTCAATAAATTGACCAAATGTGATTTTCTTTTCAGAAAAAACTATATTGATTTTACCCACTACCTGGAATTCTGTTGTAACTTGCCAAAATATTTTAATAGGTTCCATCATTTTCCTTGAGACAGATGCTTAGCTAACATCCCTGAAGTTTTCTGTTTTGAGTTTTATTCCTTTTCACAAATGAGTTATATTTACTATTTTCCAATTACATGAAACTTACCCTGTCTAGAAAATTTTGAAAAGATAAAATCAACACATCAATCTCTCTCCTTTTAAGGCTCCGTGATGATGTCCATCAGGTAATGGAGGCTTGCCAACCCACACTTCCAGATGACTATCAGGGGCAGGAGCTAAGATGGTGCCAGAGGACAACTTCTTAAAGCTCGTCTGCGAAACAGCTTAAATTTCTCTCTTTAATGTCCTTTTTTCCTTTTCAAGGTGGAGGGAATCCTGTTGGAGTCTGTGATCTCCAGCTGCACTCAACCTGCATATCTACATGGTTCCTGCTTCCAGAGCTTGCCGAGCTGCCTAGAGTTTCGTATCTCCAGGAGCACCTGGGAGATGTACACCTTCAGGGGTGCTGTCTTGGCAGCCTCTGTGGACGACTCCATTCTTCACCAATGTTGCCAACTAGATCGGAACATTGAGGCAGTGGATGCGCAGCCAGGGGCCTCTGCACTCAAACGACCACTTTCTCTCTCACTCAGTGGGGGTGGGGGTTACACTCTGCTGGTCTCAAGCCAGGTGAGCCCCACATCATCTCGTACACCTCTATCAGGTCACCTCTCATCCTCCATCGCTCAATGGAAAAATGGCCGAGTTCACTCAACCTATTCTTATAAGGCATGCTCCCCAATCCAGGCAATATACTAATAAATCTCCTCTGCACTCTTTCTATGGTTTCCACATCCTTCCTGTAGTGAGGCAACCAGAACTGAGCACAGTACTCCAAATGGGGTCTGACCAGGGTCCTATATAACTGCAACATTACCTCTCGGCTCCTAAACTCAATCCCATGATTGATGAAGGCCAATGTACCATTAGCCTTCTTAAACATAGAGTCAATCTGCACAGCAGGTTTGAGTGTCCTATGGACTAAGACCCCAAGATCCCTTTGATCCTCCATACTGCCAAAAGTTTTACCATTAATACTATATTCTGTCAGCATATTTGACCTACCAAAATGAACCACCTCACACTTATCTAGGTTGAACTCCATCTGCCACTTCTCAGCCCAGTTTTACATCTTATCAATGTCCCACTGTAACCTCTGACAGACCTCCACACTATCCACAACACCTCCAACCTTTATATCATCAGCAAACTTACTAACCCATCCCTCCACTTCGCCATCTAGGTCATTTATAAAAATCACAAAGAGTAGAGGTCCCAGAACAGATCCCTGAGGCACACCACTGGTCACTGATCTCCATGTAGAATATGACCCACCTGTGGCTAAAGACATTTTAAATACCTCTCTAGAGCCCCTGAAAATTCTACATGAGCTTCCCACAGAGTCCAAGAGAACACCTTGTCAAACCCTGGGGATTGACCTACCCTAATTTGCCTGAAGACAACAATCACCTCCTCCTCTGTAATCTGTATATGCTCCATGACCTCACTGCTGTTTTGCCTCACTTCTATAGACTGTGTCCAACTCACGAGTAAATACAGATGCAAAGAATCTATTTAATATCTCTCCATCTCTTTCAGCTCCATGCATAGATGACCACTCTGATCTTTCAGAGGTCTAATTTTGTCCTTTGCTATCACTTAACTTTAAATGTTGTAGAAGCCCTTGGGATTCTCCTTCACCTCCTCTACCTACACTACATTACACCACATCTGCATTACACTACTTTGTATTCAACTTTTCATAACTTTGTCTCCATTCAACAATTTCAATACTAAAATGTTCAAGTAATCCTCTACACACCATACATTAAGTACTTCTGCACTTTTATTAAAGTTGTGGGTGGGAGATGGGTAAAGAACTGAAATTACAAAGTGTAACAGCAATGCAACTACTAACAAATTGATCCCTTAGTGCGTGACAATCAGGTGAGGGAAAGGGGAAACCGATTGGTAGAGACATTATATTTACATATAGTCCAGACATCAACATTTTCTCTGATTTCCTTTTCAGCTATTTCTTCTCACTTCAAGTCTCTGCCCTCTTATTTTGACACATGATACTTCCAGTTTCTTGGGAAGTACTGTTAGTGTAGTGGTTAGGGTAATGTTCTACAGCACTCCCAATCAGCGATATAAGTTCAGTACACGCCGCTGTTTGTAAAGAGTTTGTATATTCTGCCCACGACCATGTGGGTTTCCTCCGGGTGCTCCAGATTCCACCCACGTTCCAAAGATGTACAGATTAAAAGTTATTGGCATGGTGTGTCGGTGCTGGAAGCATGGTGACATTAGGTTGTCCCCAGCACATCCTCAGATTGTGTTGGTTGCTGACACAAGCTACATATTTCATTGCATATTTCGATATTTCGATGTACATGTGGCAAATAAACTTAATCTAACAGACCATAAAGCATAGCAGAAGAATTAAGCCATTCAGCCCATCGAGTCTGGTCCATTATTCCATCATGGCTGATCCCGGATCCTACTCAGCTCCATACACCCGCCTTCTCGCCATATCCTTTGAAGACCTGACCAATCAGGAAACTACCAACTTCTATCTTAAATATACCCACTGACTTGGCCTCCACTGTAGTCTGTGGCAGAGCATTCCACAGATTCACTGCCCTCTGGCTAAAAAAATTCCTCCTTACTTCTCTTCTAAAAGGTCACCCCTCAATTTTGTGGCTGTGCCCTCCAGTTCTGGATACCCCCACCACAGGAAACATCCTCTCCTCATCCACCCTATGTAGTCCTTTCAACATTTGGTAGGTTTCAGTGAGATCCCCCCGCATTCTTCTAAATTCCAGTGAGTACATGCCTAAAGCTGCCAAATGCTTCTCATATGTTAACCCCTTCATTCCCAGAATCATCATTGTAAACCTCTTTTGGACTCTCTCCAATGACAACACATCCTGACAACAATGACAAAAAACTATTGACAATACTCCAAGAACAGCCTAACTAGGGTCTTATAAAGACTCAGCATTATTTCTTTGCTTTTATATTCTATCCTCCTTTGAATAAATGCCAACATTGCATTTGCCTACTTCAGCACAAAATGAACCTGTAAATTAAACCTCTGTGAGTTTTGCAGGAGGACTCCTAAGTCCCTCGGCACTTCTGATGTTTGAAACTTCTCCCCATTTAGATAATAGTCTGCACTATTGTTCCTTTTACCAAAATGCATCATCATACATTTCCCAACATACCTAGTGATATGATCCAGACTATTCATGCAGCCCTCCGTGAACTCACGATCTTCCTCATCCTTCTCCTCTGAGAATACCAACCATGTATTTGAAGTTCAGAGTATATTTATTATCAAAATATGTATATTTATGCCATATACTACTTGGAAATACAGTTTTTTGCAGGCATTCACAGCAAGACAAAGAAATACAATAGAATCAATGAAGACCTCCATACAATCACCGACAAACAACCAATATGCAAAAGAAGACAAACTTTACAAATAAATAAATATTTTTGGTTAATTGATTAATTAATTAATGTGAAAATGTGAGTTGTAGAATCCTTGATAGTGAGTGCATAGGTTATGGAATCAGTTCAGAGTTGAGGCGAGTGAAGTTATCCACAGGTGTCCAGGAGCCTGACAGCTCGTGACTAATAACTGTTAACTAATAAATGCTAATAACTGTTCCTGAACCTGTTGTTCAGACCAAACATCAGAATGGGAAAGAAATGTGATCTAAGTGACTTTGACCTTGGAATGATTGTTGCTGTCAAACAGGGTGGTTTGAGTATCTCAGAAACTGCTGATCTCGTCAGATGTCACCAATGATTCTCTGCCCCACATGACATTACGGAGAGATCACTGTAAAATAATATCTCAGGGACAGCATTGTGGTTAACGGCAGCAAGCTGTAAGATCCAGGTTCAGATCCTGCACTGTCTGTAAGGAGTTTGACCCTGTGGTTTTCCTCCAGGTGCTTCAGTTTCTTCCCAGTTGCCAAAGATATACAGTTAGGGCTAGAGAGTTGTGGGCACATTATGTTGGTACTGGAGGTTCGACAATACTTGCAGGCTGCCAGCACAGTCCTCGCTGATTTGGTTTGACTTGAAACAACATATTTCACTATAAGTTTCAATATATATGTGACAAATAACTCTCATCTTTAATCAGTACATTTCCACATTTCCCATGGGCAGATTTGATGACAGTGGATGAAGGTGATCAACATCTTGATGTTTTTTATAGAGTAGGAAGAAATCTTCCAGTGTTGCAAGTTCAGAAAATATAAAAATAAGTTGTCTTGTAAAAGAATGATAAGTGAGTGGAGGCAAAAAGAGCACTGCTGAAGCAGAATGAGAGCCAAGATCCGGAATGCAGAAGGGATTTGGGTGATCCACTATAACTTGAAAGGGAAATTAGATAAATATCATAAGACAGAGGAACAGAATTAGGCTGTTCGGCCCATCAAGTCTGCTCTGCCATCCAATCATAGCTGATTTATTATCCTTCTCAACCCTATTCTTTTGCCTTCCCCCCATAACCTTTGACGCCCTTACTAATCAAGAACCTATTAACCTTCACTTTAAATATAGCCAATGACTTAGCTTTCACAGCCACAGATTCGAAATGGTCTGGCTAAAAAATTACTCTTCCCTCTTCTGAAAGGATGTCTGAGGCTGTGCCCATTGGTTCTAGATTCTCCCATTATAGAAAGATTCCTCTCCCTGTCTGTCCACTCTATCTAGAGGTTTCAATGAGACCTCGTGTCATTCTTCTAAACTCCAGACCCAAAACCATCAAATGCTCCTCATACCTTAACCCTTTGATCCCCGGGATCTTCTAGTAAACCTCATCTGGATCCTCTTCAATACTAGCACATTGTTTCTTAGCTATGGGGTCAAAAACTTCTCACAATACTCCAAGTACAGTCTCTACCAATTCCTTATAATTACATAGATAAGTACAAAGTGTGGAGCAAAGGAAAAGGGCAGGTCAGTGAGATCAGTTGTGGAACTCTTCCATAAAGCTAACATAAGGATAACAAGACAAATAACTTCTTTCTCTGGAGGATCATTTTATGATGACTAAGAATTTAATGGTGGTTTGAAGGGGAGTGTTTATTACTTGGGATACGAATATAAACCAATTTAAAGTTTCCAAATTTATTGAAAATAGAATATTTGAGAAAGAACAGTAATGAAAGGGAGTGATAGTGGCAGAATTACAGTAGGTTGGATGGCCTATGTGAAGATAAACCTCATCACAGTCTTGACAGGCTGACAGTCTCCACCATATTTAGAGGGCTGTACCCTGTGCACCGCTTGCTGCCCGACACTATTGTACAATGTGCATTTCATGATCACCTATTTTGCACTTCATTGGTCTAATGTTTTTAGAGTGAAGGAGGATGAGCAGTGATTTGATAGAGCTGCACAAGATGATAAGAAGCGTAGGTCAAGTGGATAGCCAGAGACTTTTTTCCAAGCAGAAATGGCTAATACAAGGGGGCATAATTTCAGGGTGATTAAAATCTGGTTTAAGATGGTACTCGTGAAACACAGTGAACAATAAAAAGTAAGCAAATAACATTCAGAACTGAAGTTCACAAAAGTGAGTTCACAGCCACAAAGCCAGTCATCACTGCAGCCAATCCAGGAACCCGTTAGTTTCAGGCCACAGCCTCAGTTGAATGCAGAGTTGAGCAAACCTCGCCAAGCAGCGAGGTGAAAACTGGCCATCACGCGCCTCCAGTACCGCCTGTACGACCTATTATTTTGTGTGTGTCAAAGGTGCAGGATAGTTATAGAAACATAGAACATAGAAACCTTACAGCACAATACAGGCCCTTCAGCCCACAAATCTGTGCCGAACATGTCCTTACCTTAGAAATTACCTAAGGTTACCCATAGAATTCTATTTTTCTAAGCTTCATGCACCTGCTCAGGAGTCTCTTAAAAGACACTATCGTATCTGTCTCCACCACTATTGCCAGCAGCCCATTCCATGCATTCACCACTCTCTGTGTAAAAAACTTACCCCTGACATCTCCTCTGTACCTGCTTCCAAGCACCTTAAAACTGCCCTCTCATGCTAGTCATTTCAGCCCTGGGGAAAAAGCTTCTGAATATCCACACGATCAATGCCTCTGTGGTAACTTCTACTTTAAAAAAGGGCCACTCGACAATTGCATGGCCAAAAGAACATCTTTATCTGGGATGGCAAATGATATTTACAATACAGAGGCTTTTGGATAACTCGTGCGGCATGGGTGGAGGAACCATAACCCTGCCAACCCCAGAACCAGCCTCGTTACCAACAGTTTCCGATTAGTATTAACTTACTGTTAATCACAGTCACATTACAACACTTCTCCCCCCTTTAAAATCCAACATTCCACAAATATAGAAGAACTGGGAAATTAGAACAGTGGTGTCATTAGCAACAGGTTACCAATACAAAACATCTAAAAAAAGTAGCAAATTAAGCATTCAATATAACAAAAATAAACTATCCAATCAAAGATTCAGTCTGTCGGGAGGTTTATGAGGGTGCTGCGATCTACGCATGACCCCTGGTGATCCAGCAAGCACCCCTGGTGAGGATGTTTTGGGTGGATCTGGTGTTGGGAGCATGAGGGGGATCTGTGTGTCCGTGTGAGAATGTCCATCCTCTTCCCCCTCTGCCAGTGTCTCTGGCAAAGTCACTGGTGGACATGCTTCCCCAGTAGTCTGTCTCACCATTGGAAACTCCATGGAACTGTCTACCTCTGAGCCTGTATCGTGACACAGGTGCACATGGTGCTGATGTCTGCGGAAAACACCCCCGTCAGTCAGCTTAACAAACATAGGAGAATGGACCACTCTGCTCAAGAATAACCCCAGGTAGCCATTGCTGACTGTTGCTACTGCTGAAGTTTCTCACATAGACATGTCATCCGGTTCTAACCGTCTCTCTCGCGCATGTTGATCATGTCCGTCCTTCTGCTTTTCCTGCTTTCTCTCCATTTTTGCCTTCATGTCCAGGCCCAGCAGGTCCAATCTTGACTTGGGCCTACACCCCGTCAGCATCTCTGCTGGAGTGTCTGCAGTCGTAGTCTATGGCATGAGGAGGTATTTAAATAGGAAACGTGAAAGCTGGGTACTAAGAGAGACCCCTGTTATCCACTTCAGGCCTTCCTTCACTGTCTGAACAGCCCGCTCAGCCAAACCATTTGAGGCTGGGTGGAAAGGGGCCGTCTGAATGTGATGAATGCCATTCTGCCGTATGAACTCACTGAACAGCTCACTGGTGAATGTTGGGCCATTATCAGTGACCAGAGAGTCAGACAACCCGTGGACTGCAAACACTTGCCTGAGTTTGTCTGTGTTTGAGGGGGCTGTGATGTTGCTCTGTTGCTCATGAAGTGACCTCCTATCCGTTTGGAGTGCGCATCTACCATTATAAGAAACATCTGCCCCATAAAGGGGCCAGCAAAGTCCAAATGTAGCCTAGACCAAGGGTAGACTGGCCACTCCCATGAGTGCAAAGGAGCTGGTGGTGGCATGTTCTGAATGGTCTGACATTGCGTACATGATTTCACATTGTTCTCCAAATCTTGATCCATTCTTGGCCACCAGATGCAGGATCTTGCAAGGCTTTTCTTTCGAGACACCCCGGGTGAGTCTCATGAACTTCCTCCATGATCTGTGAATGGCCAGGGGGAGGCACGATGACCCTCCCCCACCCCCCAGAAAATGCAGCCATCCTGCAGACTCAGTTCGGTCTTGCGTTTGGCATAAGGCCTCAGTTCCTCTCCTTCCACGACTCCGGGCTGACCTTGTAAAAGGAAAGTCTTGACTTGAGACAGGACTGGGTCCCTCTCTGTCCATTGCTTGATCTGGGTCACCTTTACAGGTGTCTCCAATGAAAACACAGTCTCTGGAGGCACATATGTAGTAACAGGTGTCTCAGGTAAAGGTAGTTGACTCAGTGCATTGGGATTGCATTATCCCCACCCACTCTGTACACGATAGTATACTGTTAGGCTAACAATGTGAGAGCCCAACGCTGTATCCTGGCTGAGGCTAGTGATGGGATGCATCTGGTCTCACTGAATAGGCTCATCAGTGGTTTATGGTCCGTATAAATTGTGAATGCACGTCCATAGAGGTACTGATGAAAGCGTTTGACTGCAAAAACAATGGCCAGACCTTCTTTGTCTAGCTGTGAGTATCCCTTCTCAGCAGCCATCAGGGTACGTGAAACAAAACCAGCAGTCTGTTCTGGATGGTCCTCCATTACATGTGAGAGAACTGCCCCAACTCCATAGGGCGAAGCATTGAATGAAAGGATGATCTCCTTATCTGGGTCATAGTGAACAAGCAGCTTCGCTGAGTGGAGGAGTTCTGTCACTTCCTTGAAAGTTTCCTCCTGCTCTTCACCCCACCGCCACTTAGTATCATTGTGAAGCAGCTTATACAGTGGGGCCAAAACCTTTGAGAGGTCAGGAAGAAACTTGCCATAATAATTCACTATGCCCAAAAATGATCTGAGTTCAGTGATGCTCTTAGGGGTTGGAGCCTCCTTGATAACTCTCACTTTGTCCTCCACTGGGCAAAGCTGTAATCTTGTGTCCCAGGTAGGAACCAGGAACACACATTTTCCGCGTTTCAATTGCAGCCCTGTGTCTGAGAGCCTCTGTTCTAAGTTAGCCAGATGCTCCCCCTCCGTGACTCCCGTGATCCAAATATCATCAAGATATACTGCTACATGCAGAATCCCCTGCAGCAAAGAGCCCATTGTCCTTTGGAAAATGGCGGGGCTAGACGCCACTCCAAACACCAGGCAATTGTATTTGAATAATCCCTTGTGCGTATTGACGGTGACGTACTCCTTTGAATCCTCGTCGAGCAGCAGCTGTTGGTAGGCGTGGCTCATGCCCAGCTTTGTGAACAGCTTACCCCCTGACAAGGTCACAAACAGGTCATCCACCCGTGGCAATGGGTACTCCTCCAGCTTAGAGACCCAATTCACCGTAAGCTTGTAGTCCCCACATATCCTCACCATTTTATCTGCCTTCAAAACTGGAACAATGGGAGCCGCCCACCTTGAAAACTGGACGGGCTCAATGATGCTCAGCCCCTGTAAACGTTCCAGCTCCTCCTCAACTTCGACTTTCATAACATAGGGCTTCGACTTGACCTCAGGGTCAACACAGAGTTTCACGGTCGCGCCCTTCAGTGTGCCCAGCTCGACCCTGAAAACATCACTATGCCGCTGCAGAATGTCCTCTGTCATGTGTGCATACTTAATTTCATGCCAGTTGGGCTGGATTTTGTGAAGCCAATCGCAGCCCAAAAGACTGGGCCCATGCCCTTAGCCTAACTTCAGCCTTCTGCCCCGTGGCTGAAATATCCACATATAACACCCCCAAATGAGGTATGGGCTGCCCTGTATAGGTCCTGAGTTTGAGCTTAGATGGTCTGATGGGAGGCCGGTCTGACCCCCATGTCCTCCTGTAGGTCTCCTCATTAATAACTGATGCAGTAGCCCCTTGAATCAATCTTGAACTTAATGACCTTTCCCCTGACTGTAACTGTGGCATAATATGGTTCCTCATCCATTTCCACCCCAAACATGTAGGCACACGCTGCCTCCTCGTCTGCTTCTCCCAGGTGGTGTGTGGCTGCCTGAGTCTGCTGAGCTTTCCCCTGCCCAGGCTTAACCTTACCCCTTATGCTCCTGCACTTTTTAACTAAATGTCCCTTCTTGCTACAAGCATGGCAGACAGTATCTTTGAATTTGCAAACATTTGCATAGTGCGTTCCTCCACACCGAAAACATTCCACCCACTTTGCCTGTTTACCAGTCTCCCTCCTGACTTGGTGCACTGCCACCGACTGCGATCTCCTATGTTCTTTCTGGATATCCTTAGCATTAATAGCAGACATCTCCATGCCTTGGGCAATCTCTAGAGCTTTCTTGAAAGTCAACGGTGGGATTTCCCCCAACAAGCGGCGTTGTACAGCATCATTATTAATGTCACATACTAATCTATCACGGAGCACATCATCCAACACGGCTCCGAAATCACAACGCCCCGACAGCTGCCGAAGCTCGGCCACAAAATTGGCCACAGACTGACCTGGCTTCCGGACGTGACTGTGAAACTTGAACCATTGGACTATCACCGAAGGTTTCGGATTGTGGTGGTTCCCCACGAGCTTGACCAGTTCGTCGTATGGAATTTCTCCTGGTTTCCGCAGTGTGGCTAAGTTTCTTATCAACTTGTAAGTCTTTGCCCCACACACACTCAGGAGAATAGAGTGCTTCTTAGCCTCCTCAGTAATTCCATTAGCACAGAAAGAGTGTCCCAACCTTTCTTCATACTCCAGCCAGTCTTCGGTTCCCTCCACAAATTCACCGACAGTCCTGAACATCGCCATCTGAACGCGAGGCTCCTCGTCCTCGCACAGCTCCTGTTCGAAACGTGCCACACGTCCACAAAACCAGTTCACCTCGTCACCAAAAATACCTGGTAACTTCTACTTTAAAAAAGGACCACTCGACAATTTCATGGCCGAAAGAACATCTTTATCTGGGACAGCAAATGATATTTACAATACAGAGGTTTTCAGGTACCTCGTGCGGCATGGGTGGTGGAACTATATACGATGCATACCAAGAGTAAAACCCTGCCAGCCCCAGAACCAGCCACTTGTTACCAACAGCTTCTGATTAGTATTAACTTACTGTTAATAACACTCACATTACAATAGCCTCTCATCATCACGTACACCTCTATCAGGTCACCTCTCATCTTCCTTCGCTTCAAGGAGAAAAGGCCAAGTTCACTCAACCTATTCTCATAAGGCATGCTCCCCAATCCTTGTAAATCTCCTCTGCACCCTTCCTATGGCTTCCACATCCTTCCTGTAGTGAGGCAACCAGAACTGAACACAGTACTCCAAGTGGGGTCTGACCAGGGTCCTATATAGCTGCAACATTACCTCTCGGTTCTTAAACTCAATCCCATGATTGATGAAGGCCAATGCCTTCTTAACCACAGAGTCAATCTGCATGGCTGCTCTGAGCCTCCTATGGACGTGGACCCCAAGATCCTTCTGATCCTCCATGCTGCCGAGTCTTACCATTAATACTATATTCTACCATCATATCTGACCTACCAAAATGAACCACCATAATCATCTGGGTTGAACTCCATCTGCCACTTCTCAGCCCAGTTTTGCATCCTATCAATGTCCTGCTGTAACCTTTGACAGCCCTCCACACTATCCACAACACCTCCAACCTTTGTGTCATCAGCAAACTTACTAACCCATCCCTCCATTCTTCATCCAGGTCATTCATGAAAATCACGGAAGAGTAGGGGTCCCAGAACAGATCCCTGAGGCACACCACTGGTCACCAACCTCCATGCAGAATATGACCCGTCTTTGCCTTCTGTGGGCAAGCCAGTTCTGGATCCACAAACCAATGGCCCCTTGGACCCCAGGCCTCCTTACTTTCTCAATAAGCCTTGCATGGGGTACCTTATCAAATGCCTTGCTAAAATCCATATACACTACAGCTATGGCTCTACCTTCATCAATGTGTTTAGTCACATCCTCAAAAAATTAAATCAGGCTCGTACGGCACAACCTGCCCTTGACAAAGCCGTGCTGACTATTCCTATTCATATTATGCCTCTCCAAATGTTCATAAATCCTGCCTCTCAGGATCTTCTCCATCAACTTACCAACCACTGAAGTAAGACTCACTGGCCTATAATTCCCTGGGCTATCTCTACTCCCTTTGTTGAATAAGGGAACAATATCCACAACCCTCCAATCCTCTGGAACCTCTCCTGTCCCTATTGATAATGCATATATTATCATCAGAGGCTCAGCAATCTCCTCCCTCAGTAGCCTGGGGTACATCTCGTCCAGTCCCGGTGACTATCCAACTTGATGCTTTCCAAATTCTCCAGCACATCCTCTTTGTTAATATCTACATGCTCAAGCTTTTCAGTCCGCAGTAAGTCATCCCTACAATTGCCAAGATCCTTTTCCATAGTGAATACTGAAGCAAAGTACTCACTAAGTACCTCTTCTATCTCCTCCAGTTCCGTACACGCTTTTCCACGGTCACACTTAATTGGTCCTATTCTCTCACTTATCCTCTTGCTCTTCACATGCTTGTGGAATGCCCTGGGGTTTTCCTTATTCCTTTCTGCCAAGGCCTTCTCATGGCCCCTTCTGGCTCTCCTAATTTCATCCTTAAGGTCCTTCCTGCTAGCCTTATAATCTTCTAGTTCTCTATCATTACCTACTTTTTTGTACCTTTCGTAAGCTCTTCTTTTCTTCTTGACTAGATTTACAACAGCCTTTGTACACCATGGTTCCTGTACCCTACCATCCTTTCCCTGTCTCATTGGAATGTACCTGTGCAGAATATCTCCTGAACATTTACCACATTTCTTCCATACATTTCCCTGAGAACATCTGTTCCTGATTTATGCTTCCAAGTTCCTGCCTGATAGCCTCATATTTCCCCTTACTCCAATTAAACACTTTCCTAACTTGACTGTTCCTATCCCTCTCCAATGCTATGGTAAAGGAGATAGAATTGTGGTCAGTATCTCCAAAATGCTCTCCCACTGAGAGATCTGACACCTGACCAGGTTAATTTCCCAATACCAGATGAAGTACAGCCTCTCCTCTTGTAGGCTTATCTACATATTGTGTCAAGAAACCTTCCTGAACACACCTAACAAACTCCACCCCATCTAAACCTCTCGCTCTAGAGAGATGCCAATCAATATTTGGGAAATTAAAATCTTCCACCACAACCCAGTTATTACACCTTTCCAGAATCTGTCTCCCTATCTGCTCCTCGATGTCCCTGTTACTATTGGGTGGTCTGAAAAAAACACCCAGTAGAGTTATTAACATGAAAGGTTTCAACTCCAATGACGTGCCACTCGTTGGAGAATTTCCTCTTGGCAAAGACAGTATTTTGGAGAAGCACACATAATTCCTTTACCCTATGGGGTGATCACACTAGTGAAGAGAGGACAGCACTGGCTAGAGGGGCAGATGCTGGGGACCAATGTTGCCCACTCCTTCCCCAGGTACTCACTCCAGTGCATTCAACAGGAGCTGAGAACAGATGCATTGTGAACCACTCGAGCATCCAATAGAAGTGAAAAATATCACTGGTGTAATTTAATGCTATGACCTGCTGTGTTCTTCCAGCATTTTGTGCATCTAATCTAATACTTCAGGCTTCTCAGAACACCATGCAAAAGTGTTGGGAACAGTCCCATCAGGAATTGCATTGGACTTCTAGTGTTTGTTTCGGGGTGTACAGCACACTGATGATGTTTCAAAGTCTTCTTCGTGGAACCACTTTGGAGTTGGTGCTAAATGTAACCCATATTTCGGCACACTAAAATTGGTCCCATCCAATTTCTCAACAACACTTCCACATCCACAAGAGCTACTGGATTGGACTGAAGTATTGGAAAGAGATGTTGAGTAATGTTTAACACAGAGGATCACCCTCCCTTACAGTGTGGGACATCTTTAAACAGCAATAGTTTCTTTTTCTAAAGGCCACTGAATAAGACATGGGAGCAGAATCAGGCCACTCAGCCCATTGAGTCTACTCCACCACGATTGACTAAATCTCATTCTCTATTCTGCTGCCTTCTCCCTGTAACTTTTGATATTGACTAATCAAGAACCTATCAACCTCCATTTTAAATATACCCAATGATTCGGCCTCCACAGCCGTCTGAGGCAATGAACTCCACAGATTCATTAGCCTCGGGTTAAAATGCCCTTCTGTGTCCATAGGTACATTAATACATCCCATTTAATTTGCTGATTTCTCAGGAAAATGCAACGCTGATGTGATTAGTTTTCTGGCAAGTTTGTCCCTTTAAAGGCAAACCCACAAAGGTTACCTTCTTCAGTAACCCAGTCAAATGGATGATATTAACTTTAAAATACTGGACAGAAACAGAGGAGATTGGGCAGAATTCCACTTTAGTGATTTTCCACTGATGTCAATTCAGCGGGATGAAAACCACATTGAGCCTGACCCTCTCAGCTCTGTTAAAACTGCCCTTCTGTGCACCAGTCAATGAAACCTCCTTTGAAATATTTACTGAACTTAGTTCAGACTGTAATATATTTTTTTCCACATATGTATTGCATAGCCACTGCACTTTATGCTGTTAAGATATTTTGATGACTTAATTTGTTTCCAAATATTCCCTGTCAGACCTAGCCACGTGGTTGCCTGAAAGACTAATGAGTAGAGAGAGTGAAGCATACAGAAGAGGTTATTAATATGCGCTGGAGAATGAGAGATGTGTTCAGTTGTCACAGGCACTAGCAGCCAGCAGCAATGACGTTTCAGCTCCAAATAAATAGTTGATACACTGTCACCTCTGCCTTATTTTCACAACTGATTAAAATCGGACGATTTGTAAAGCCCACAGGGGTAATAGAGACAGAAATGTCAATTCTCATTTGTTACAGGTGACACTCACTCAGTTTGGCTCAATTATAGAACCCATTTTGATACACATGACCTGCTTAAAAAACACTTCCATGTAATTTAACAGGTTTGGAAATGGTTTTATTTATTGCAAACATAAATCTCCTTTTTACATTTTTTTTTCAATAGCATCATGCTCGAAGAGTAGATAGATTTAACTCTATGCTGTCCTCATCTCTCTCCTATTGACAGATTCCCTTGTCATCCTCCCCCCACACTGTTCCCTGACCAAGGGCAGATGGAGGTGAGCTCTATTCAGGATGCTGTGGATCCACTAGGCTCTAACTTTGCCTCTCATTCGCCCCACCAGCCTTCCAACCTAATGCTCCTCTGCAAAGGAACTCCCTTGCCTGGGGGCCATCCATCTTCCCAAGTTCTCTCAGATTCAGATTTATTTATCTCACGCACACTGAGATTTACAGTAAAATGTATCATTTGCATTGTGCTGGGGGCAGCTTGCAAGTGTCACCACCCATCCTGGCACCAGTGTAGCATGCCCACAGTGTTTCACAGAACAACACAAGCCGCAGCTGCGACAACAACCATAAAACAAGACAACAAGAGCAAAAATGGCCCCTTTCCCATCATTCCCACACTTCCTCCAACTCACAAAACCAGACGGGCTCCCAACACCAGGACAGGCCCCCTCTGCACTCCAGTCCTTAGGCCCAGATTCTCAGACATCGGGCCTCTAACTTCGGACTTCACCCCACGACACTGATCATGATCAAGGACACACAATTCCTGTAACACGTTCTGCAGCGCTGGCTCATAATAAAACAGGAGGAAAGGACAGAGAAGGTATTAGGAATAGATAGATACAGAGCAGGGAAGGAAACAGAAATCCATGCATGAAAAGTGCTAGGATTTTTCAACAGAGCTTCTCTCCACTTGTTTCTTTGACCTTTCTCACTGATATTAATTTCTACTTTGTTTCTTGTTTTTGACTACTGATACTAGTGGCCGAGTGTGTTGAATGAGATCATCAGGTGTTTGTTGCTGGAGGTTACCAGATGGGCTTTCATTTGGGAAATACCAAATAACAACATAGAAGCAAGCATGTTTAAGAAGGGAGAGAGGCAGAAGAAAGAAAACTATAGGCCGGTTAGTCTGACCTCAGTGGTTGGGAAGATGGTGGAGTTGATTATCAGGGTACTTGGAGACACACGATAAAATAGACCATAGTCAGCGCAGTTTCCTCAAGGGAAAATCTTGCCTGGCAAATCTGTTGGAATTCTTTGAAGAAATAACAAGCAGAATAGACAAAGGAGAATTGGTTGATGTTCTGTACTTGGATTTTCAGAAGGCCTTTGACAAGGTGCCACACACGAGGCTGCTTATGGTATTAAAGGAAAGTTTCTAACGTGGATAAAGCAGTGGCTGATTGGCAGGATGCAAACAGTGGGAATAAAGGGAGCCTTTTCTGATTGGCTGCCAGTGACCAGTGGTGTTCCACAGGTTTCTATGTGGGACTGATTCTTTTTTCATTACATGTCAATGATTTGGATGATGGAATTGATGGCTTTGTGGCTAACTTTGCAGACGAATGAAGATAGATGGAGGGGCAGGTAGTTTTGAGGAAGTAGAGAGGCTACAGAATGACTTAGATAGGTTAGGAGAATAGGCAAAAAAAATGGCAGATGGAATACAGTGTCGGGAAGTGTATGGTCATGCACTTTGTAGAAGAAATGAAAGGGTTGACTATTTTCCAAATGAAGAGAAAATACAAAAATCTGAGGCACAAAAGGTTTAGGGAGTCCTGTGCCGGATTCCCTAATGATTAATTTGCAGATTGAGTCTGTGATGAGGAAGGCAAATGTGATGTTAGCATTCATTTCATGTGGACTAGAATGTAAAAGCCAAGGATGTAATATTGATACTTTATAAAGCTCTGGTGAGGGCTCACTTGGAGTATTCTGTGCAGTTTTAAGCCCCTTATTTTAGAAAGGATGTGCTGAAACTGTAGAGGGTTCAAAGGAGGTTCACAAAAATGATTCCAGGAGTAAACAGTTTGTCATACAAAGAGCGGTAGATGGTTCTGGGCTTATATTCACTAGAATTCAGAAGGCTGAGTGGTGATCTCATTGCAACCTATTAAACTGTGAGAGGCCTTGATAGAGTGGACATGGAGAGGATGTTTCCTATGATGGGAGTGTCTAACACCAGAGGACACAGCCTCAAACCAGAATGGAAATGAGGAGGAATTTCTTTATCCAGAGAGTGGTGAGTCTTTGCCACAGGCAGCTGTGGAGGCCAAGTCTTTATGGATATTAAGGGAGAGGTTGATAGTTTCAGTCAGGGCACAAAGGGATACAGGGAGAAGGCAGGAGATTTGGGCTGTGAGAAAAAATGGATCAGCCAAAGCTTAAAATTAACCAGAGCTTTCAATTCATAATGGCTGCACTAGCAGTACTGTATGAAAATACCAACAGCATTCTGGCCACTGTACTTCCCACCAACCTATGAACCACTCATTTTCATATAGCCATAGAATACAGAAACACACCCTTTGGTCTATCTAATCCATGCTGAACTGCTATTCTGCCTAGTCCCGTAGTCCTCCACACCCCTCCCATCTATATACTTATCCAAACTTCTCTTAAAAGTTGAAATCAAATCTGTATCTATCACTTCTACTGGTAGCTCGTTCCCCACTCACACCACCCTCAAAGTGAAGAATTTCCCTTTCAGCTTCCTCTTAAAAATTTCACCTTTAAACTAAAACCTCTGGTTCATGTCTCACCAACCTCAATGGAAAAAGCCTGTTTATATTTATCATATCTCTACCTCTCTTAATTTTGTATTACCTCTATCAAATATCTTCTCATTCTCCTGTGCTCCAGGGAAAAGATCCTAATCTATTTGACTTTTCCTATGACTCAGGTCTTCAAGTGCTAGCAACATCCGTGTAAATTTTCTTTGTACTCTTTCAATCTTATTGATATCTTTCTGGAAGGTAGGAGACCAGAACTGCACACAATGCTCCAAATTGGCCCTGACAAATGTTTTATACAACTTCTACATAACATCTCAAGTCCTATATTCAATACTTTGATTTATGAAAGTCAATGTGCCAAAAGCTTTCTTTACAACCCTATCTTCCAGTGAAGCCACTTTCTCAGGATTATGGATTTGTATTCCCAGAATACAGAATTATGGATCCGCATTCTAGGAATACAGATTCCTAACTCCTGGTAAGTGAAGTACTGTGTGCAGTTCTGGTCACCTGTTTACAGGAACCATTGTCAAGACACTGGAGTGGCAATCCAATCACAGACCCCAAACTGTGCACACCGTGATATAAATTGAGTAACAAACCCCAAGGAGCAAAGTTCAGGCAGAGAGCAAAACATCAAAAACCAGAATCGAGAAACAGGCAGAGTCGATATTCAGCCGAACAGAGTACAGATACAAATGCTGGAAAGGTTCAGGAAAATTCACTGGCACAATTAGGCAACAAATAGGTGAAAACACAGGACTGAAATACACTGAGCAATAAACAGAGAGGCAGATGATAGGTGGAGCACAATGAGACACAGGGGGCAGCAATACAGGTAATAATGAGAAACAGGTGAGAGACAGAGTACTCGGTAATACAGGGGCCGGAGTAGAGCAGGAGTGGGGACAGGAGCACACGGCAATACAAAACCACAGACTGACAGCTGGGGGAAAAACACACAAAAAGACAGCGTTCAACTGGAGGTACTGACAACCATATCAATAAGGTACAACATTCCTCAGTGCCCTACCATTCACTGTGTAAATCCTATCCTATCTTGCTTCTTAATCCCAGAATATCACTTGGAATTGGCAGCCATGGGTTAAGAACAGTAAGCTCTCTTCTGCCTCAGACAAGGCACCTGCATGATGCATTAGAACATCTGTTCCCAACCTGGGATCCACGGACTCTTCGGTTAATGGTAGGGGTCCATGGCATAAAAACATTGGGAACACCCACATTATAATAAAGGATATAGAAACAGAAATAGATCTTTCATCTCTTTATGCCTGCTCTGTCGTACAATAAAAATGGTTGTTTTGTCTCAGGACCACTTGCTGCAGTTCCTTAAGGGTGTCATAGCCGGGAAAGTAGTGTGGATAAGCTCCCACTATCTGTCAAATGCTGCCAATGGTGTGCATCTCAAATAGCACTGACATATCCTGGCCTTCATGTGTGGCTTAGCTACTATGCCCAGCAGAACCATTTCTACAGACAGAAAGAGCAAATGTGGGTTACTGGTTCCTCAAAACCAGTTGCCTTGTGCCAATGGGGCTCATCAGCTGTGGTTGGCAGTTCTTCTCAGAGAAGAAAACCTCTGATGTCAGATCTCTGCTGCCTTGTAGCTATACTCACTCGTGGGGAATGCTTTGGGAATAAATCCCAAAGAAAAATCCACAGCTGGAGTCTCTAAGGCAGTCATACGCTGAGTTCAACACTGACTGGCAACTCCTGCAACACCGGTGTCTAACTGTATCGTCACTTCCTTTGGATCCATTAGCTGCATGGAGAGGGTGAGCGTATTACATGGCAACAGCTTGCTCTCCATATCGTACTACCCTGGCTGGCGTACTGGTTTGTGAACAACTGAAATGCAATATCCATGGTTGACCCTGACCAGCGGAAGGCCTCAACTCAACTTTGCTGAATTCATCTCAGATACTGCCATTCCCTAAGTTCTAAATATCCATTAATCTGACTTGAACATATTCCACAACTAGGGTTGCACGGTTTTCATGGGTAAATAAATCCATATGTTCACCATCCCAGAAGAGGAGGAACCATTGTGGGTACTCAGCACACATCTTGTCAGAGCTGTTTCAAGAGTGGCACAGGTAGATTCAGAGTCACATCATAGAGTAATGTACACACAGAAACAGGCCGTTCAGCCCAATTCATCCATGCCAACCATGATAGTTGAATTTGCCCACATTTTCACATAACCCTCTAAACCCCTCTCTCTGTGTACTTAAATGCCTTTTAAGTGTTATTATTGTACCTTCTTCAACCACTTCTTCATTCCACTCTCTGCATGAAATTACTCCTCAGATCCCTTTTAAATTTTTCCTTTTCACCTTAAATCTATACTCCCTAGATTTTAGTTCCCCTTCCCTGGGTAAAAAACTATGTATGTTCAACCTATCTATGCCCTTCATGATTTTATACATAATATAAGCTCACCCCTCATTCTCCTATACTCTAAGGAATAAAGTCCTAGCCTGCCCAACTTTGACCCTCGAGCCCTGGCAGCTTCCTCATAAATTTCTGCACTCTTTTCAGGTAAAGATGATATTCCTATATCAGTGTGACTAAAACTGTACACGTGCCAACTGCAGTTTCACCAATGTATGCAACATAATGTCTCAACTCCAATATTCAATGCCCTGATTGATGAAAGACAGCATACTAGATTTTCTCGTGTTTGTGATACTAGATAGCTTCTTTACCATCCCATCTCCCTGTGATACCAGTCAACAAAATATGCATCTCTATTCCCAGTTCCCTCTATTCCACAACACCCCTAGGCCCCACCATTCACTGTGAAAATCTTACCCTGGTCTGACTTCCCAAAATGCATCACTTCACACATATATGAAATGAATCCCATTTGCCATTTCTCAGCTGATCAGGGCTCTCTTGTAAAATTTGATAGATTAAAATTAGTAAATTAAACACTGCATCCCTGGTGAGCTGAAGAAGCTGCTGTCCGTAGTGCTGCTTTGGGCCTGGTCAACATACAGCACAGAACATAGTACAGGCCCCTCAGTCCACCATATTGTGCCGAATTCTTCTTCCCTATACTCTCCTCCAAACCTTTTAAAATTACGTCCACTTGTATTAACTATCTCTGCCCTGGGAAAATGTCTCTGGCTGTCCACTCGATCTCTGCTTCTTATCATCTTGGACACCTCCATCAATCATCTCTCATCTTCCTTCACTCCAAAGAGAAAAGCCCTAGCTCACTCAACCTATCATCATAAGAAATGCTCTCTATTCCAGACATCATCCTGGTAAGCCTCCTCTGCACCCTCTCTAAAGACTCCACATCTTTCCTGTAATGAGGCAGGCAGAACTGAACACAATATTTCAAGTGTGGTCTAACCAGGGTTTCATAGAAATATAACAGTACCTCATGGCTCTTGAACTCAACTTCCTGACCAATGAAGGCCAACACACTATATGCTTTCTTAACAACCCTATCAACTTGGGAGCAACTTTGAAGGATCTATGGATGTAAACCCAAAGTTATCTCTGTTCCTCCAGACTGCTAAGAATCCTGCCATTAACTCTGTATTCTTCCTTCAAATTTGACCTTCCAAGGTGAATTACTTCACACTTTTCCAGGTTGAAATCTATTTGTCATATCTCAGTCCTGCTGTGCATCCTGTTAGTAGTCGGTTGTAACCTATGACAACCTTCTACCCTATCCTCAATTGCACTAACTTTTGTGTCATCTGCAGTTTATAAACTCACCCTTCCATTCCTCATCCAAGCCATTTAAAAAAATCCACAAGAAGCAGCGGTCCAAGAACATCACTCGTCACTGACCTCTCCATTTACAACCACCTTCTGCCTTCCATGGACAAACCAATTCTGTATCCGCACTGCCAGGTTTCCTGGATCCTTTGACTCCTGACTTTCTGAAAGAGGAAAACTAAAATCTATATACAGTACATTCACTGCTCTACCTTCATCAATGTGCTTTCTCATATCTTGAAAGAATTCAATCAGGTTCAAAAGGCACAACCTGCCTCCTACAGAGCCATGCTGACTGTACTGTATTTCCTTCTGCTGGTGCTGGGAATTTCCCTAGGGAAGGGGATAGTATGTAGGGGAAGAATTTTCCAATTTGGCGGCAGTAGTGTCAGTGGAAGCAACTTTGGTAAGTCCATCAGAGGTGGAGCCAAGGTAAAATTGCCCATCTGTTTCTATGGAAGGAGCCACACTGGTTTCCAAATACACACCCTTCTCTGCCCTTTTGTTCTCTGTTTATTGTTCCTCTGATGGGTTAAGATGTTTGATTCTAGTTCAGTATACCTGATAAGCTATTGAATTGGTCTAAAACTGGAGCATCACATCCAGTTCTGGTCTCATCATTATGCTTTTTACACAGAGACTGGTGAGTATGTGGAATGTCTGCCAGAGGTGGTGGTAGAGGCAGATACATTAGGGCATTTAAGAAACTCTTACTAGGCACATGAATGATAGAAAATACAGGGTATGCAGGAGGAAAGGGTTAGATTGATCTGAGAGTAGGTTAAAATGATCTTAGAGTAAGTTAAAAGAAGAGGGGTGCAGACCTAGTGTGGGATCAAATGTATAGGAGGGAAGAAGTATTTTCTGCATGACTTGGCCAAGGTCTGGAACTCACTGCCTTTAGGGGACAGTGTATCGAGGTACTGCTTCAAGAACTGTGGGAAATACGTGGAGAAATGGGAGCAAAGCAATTGTACAGACTAGATGGGCTGACTAACTGCTGTGCCTTATCATTTCTCCAATTCTGTGATTTTATGATCTCCACTTGCAGCTTTGGATGCATTTACTGTTACTAAGAGGAAACTTGTGATTTGTTTTTAGTTTAATTCAGAGATACACCATGGTAACAGGCCCTTCCACCCAACGAGCCAGCGTCACTCGATTATCCATGTGACCAAGTAGCCTACATCTTTGGAATGTGGGAGGAAACCGGAGAACCTGGAGGAAACCCACTGGGTCACAAAGAGAGTGTACAAACTCATACCAGACAGGGGCAGGGCTGAACCCAGTCGCTGGCACTGTAAAAGCATTACACTAACCACTATGCTGTCATGCCAGGCAATTCCCAATATCAATCATAGCATCAATGGAAGGTTCAGAGTAGAAATAAAGAGTTGTCCAGCTAGTGGCTGAGCAACAACAGTTGTCAACATGTAAGCCATTTCCACCCTATTGTCCAGGCAAAAATGCTGATTAGATTTCAAAGTGGCAGAGAAATTTAGGGGTTTAGAAAACCTCCAGTACTGTGTATATAAAAGTCAGATTAGTGAAATCATCAGACAAAGTCAGCATAGATTTGTGAAAGGAAAATCATATCTGATGAATTTTATAGAATTATTTGAAGATGTAACTAGTAGAATGGATAGGGGAGAGCCAGTGGATGTGGTTTATTTAGATTTTCAAAAGGCTTTTGACAAGGTCCCACACAGGAGATCAGTGTGCAAACTTAAAGCACACAGTATTGGGGATATGGTATTGATGTGGATAGAGAGTTGGTTGGCAGACAGGAAGCAAAGAGTGAGAGTAAATGGGACCTTTTCAGAATGGCAGGCAGTGACTAGTGGGGTACCGCAAGGCTCAGTGCTGGGACCGCAGTTGTTTACAATATATATGAATGATTTAGACGAGGGAATTAAATGTAGTATCTCCAAGTTTGCGGATGACATGAAGTTGGGCGGCGGTGTTAGCTGTGAGGAGGATGCTAAGAGGATGCAGGGTGACTTGGATAGGTTAGGTGAGTGAGCAAATTCATGGCAGATTAATGTGTATAATGCAATTTAATGTGGAGTAAGGTTATCCACTTTGGTTGCAAGAACAGGAAAACAGATTATCATCTGAATGGTGGCTGATTAGGAAAAGGGGAGATGCAACGAGACCTGGGTGTCATTGTACACCAGTCATTGAAGGTGGGTATGCAGGTACAGCAGGCGGTGAAAAAAGCAAATGGTATGTTGCGATTCATAGCAAAAGAATTTGAGTACAGGAGCAGGGAGGTTCTACTGCAGTTGTACAAGGCCTTGGTGAGACCGCACCTAGAGTATTGTGTGCAGTTTTTGTCCCCTAATCTGAGGAAAGACATTCTTGCCATAGAGGGAGTACAAAGAAGGTTCACCAGATTGATTCCTGGGATGGCAGGACTTTCATATGAAGAAAGACTGGATCAACTAGGCTTATACTCACTGGAATTTACAAGATTGAGGGGGGATCTTATTGAAAAGTATAAAATTCTAAAGGGGTTGGACAGGCTAGGTGCAGGAAGATTGTTTCCGATGTTGGGGAAGTCCAGAACGAGGGGTCACAGTTTAAGGATAAAGGGGAAGCCTTTTAGGACCGAGATGAGGAAAAACTTCTTCACACAGAGAGTGGTGAATCTGTGGAATTCTCTGCCACAGGAAACTGTTGAGGCCAGTTCATTGGCTATATTTAAGAGGAAGTTAGATATGGCCCTTGTGGCTAAAGGGATCAGGGGGTATGGAGAGAAAGCAGGTACAGGGTTCTGAGTTGGATGATCAGCCATGATCATACTGAATGGCGGTGCAGGCTCGAAGGGCCGAATGACCTACTCCTGCACCTATTTTCTATGTTTCTATGTTTAAGTATTGATCCAATAACTTTGAGCATTGCAATGTGACTGAATCAAAAGCAAAACAAGATTCCAAATGGGGGTGGCTGGAGTTAGCGCACTGTGAGGGATAAATCACTGGCATTATCAGGGCTATCATTCTACTCATCCCTCACTGAAAGGGGAAGGGAATTACATTTTCACAGTTTACACTTCACTTCATAAACAATTTCCTCTGTGTTGGTCTCTGCTCTAATGACTGTTCTCTGGTTCACCGCCCACACCACAGCTGATAATAGCAAAACCAGGGATGTACCACAAATCACAGAGATTTCTCTACCCCACCCCACCCCCTCCTCATCAATAATTCAGCAACAACAATGACATTACTTCTATTTTAAACAAGCTCTGATCACTTAGGGAATCTATTGTAAAAACATAATACAAAGGCTCTTCTAAAGACCTAACAGCTGATATAATTTTACAGTTAAATCTCCATCTCCGTGAAATAACTCCATTAGAAGCTTCTTGTTATGCTGACAAACAATTGTTGTTTCCTGTGCTGTAGATGGGTAGTTTAGAATGTAGAAGATGGAACATTACAGTACAGTACAATCTTCTTGGCCCATAATGTTGTGCTGATCTTTTAACCTTCTCTAAGATCGATCTAACCCTTCCCTCCCACATATCCCTCCATTTTTCTATCATCCATGTGCCTATCTAAGAGTTTCTTAAATGTCCCTAATGTATCTGCTTCTACCACCATCCCTGTCAGGGTGTTCTACCTATTCACCAAATGTCTACAGGGAACAGGAGCCAGATTTCTTTGCACTGTCATACTTTGTGTTCAACATGTTTGCAATCATCCTCACTTACGAAAGAAACTAAGCTGTTACCTACCTCCATCCAAGGACTTTCCAAACATCCTAAATGCAGGACCCACCTCAACCTTTTCACCAAACTACTGATCATGGTCCTATCTAATTGCCCACTGTACAGTCCCTTTCCATTTATTTTTAGCATTTTTTGTTTTTACTTGTTTTCCAACATCTGCAGATGTATTTAATTTATAAATGAGTTGCCTGTGGATGCATTATAAGGCAGGAGGAAAAAATGTTTTCCCTTCTCCTCACCTGCCCATCCCCTCCCTATGTTGCCTTTCCTCCTTCCCTTACTCCCATGGTCCTCTCTCCTCTCCTTTCAGACTCCTTCTTACTTCTTCCACCTGTTAACTCACAGCTTCTCACTTCCCCACCTGTGCAGCTTCCCCCCTCACCTGGCTTCACCTATCATCTGCCAGCTTGTATTTTTCCCCTACCCCCACCTACTTGTTCTTCTTGCCCCCTTCCTTTCTGGTCCTAATGAAGGGTATTGGTCCAAAACATTGATTATTTATTCCTCTGTAAGATACTGCCTGACCTGCTGAGTTCTTCCAGCACTTTGTGTGTGTGGCTCTGGATTTCCAGCACCTCCAGAATCTTTTGCGTTTATGAAATGTTATTTCATCGGCCCAGGTGCTGAGTGACAAAAGTTCGAGATTGTTAACTGAGTTAATGCGGTCAGACATAATGCAATTCAATGAATTACACAACAGAATTGACTAGTTTATGGTGCAAGGCCACCCAACACTCCTTGTCGACAAGCACTGAGCAATGTCTGCTTCACACGAAAAATGGAAGTGATTATAGGTGGAAACACAAGTGTCAGATGCTGGCATCTGGAGCAAAAACAAACTGCTGGCGAAACTCAGTAGGCTAGTTAATATTGTCGGTCCATACTCTTCATCTGAACTGATTACAGGTGAACAGATACACAGAAACCTGGAGTGAACACCTACTTTCATGTTTTTTTTCGAAAAGACTGAACAAAAAATCCTCAATAACCTAGTTAGATAGACACGAGAGATTCTGCAGACGATGGAAATCTTGAGTAACACACACTAAATCCTGGAGGAACTCAGCACGACAGTCAGCATCTTTGGAGGGGAATAAACAGTTGATGGTTCAGACTGAGATCTTTCATCAGGGCTGGAAAGGAAGGGGAAGAAGCCAGAGTAAGGAGGTGGGAGAGGGGGAGGAGTCCAAGCTGGCAGGTGATAGGTGAAACCAGGTGAGGGGAAAGGCAGATGGGTGGGGAAGGGGGTATAAAGTATGAAGCTGGGAGGTGATAGGTGGAAGAGGTAAAGGCTGAAGAAGGAGGAATCTGATAGGACAGGAGAGTGGACCAAGGAAGAAAGGGAAGGAAGAGAGAAACAAGGGGGAGGTGATGGGCAGGTGAGGAGAAGAGAAGGAGTGAGAGAGTCACCAGAATGGGGAATGGAAAAAGAGAGAAGGAGGGATGGAGAAGAAATTACTGGAAGTTAAAGAAATCAATATTTATGCGGTCAAGTTGGAGGCTACCCAGATGGAATATGAGGTCTTGCTCCTCCAACTTGAGTTTAGCAATTGACGAGGCCATGGACAGATATGTCAGAATGGGAACCTACTTTCATATTGAATTAAAATGGTTAGAGGGAGATCACAGGGAGATCCTGCCTTTTGTGGCAGGTAGAACAAAGGCGCTTGACAAATTGCCCCCCTCCCATTCTGCATCAGGTCTAAACAGTGTAGAAGAGTCCGCACCAGGAGTACCGGACACAATAGGTGACCTGAGAAACTCACAAGTGAAGTGTTCCCCATCTCCCCCACCCACCCACTGTCCCCCTCACCTATTACCCATCAGCTTGTACTCATTACCCTCCCTCCCCCCCACCATTTTCTTATTCTGGCCTCTGCCTCCTTGCTTCCCAGTCCTGATGAAGGGCCTCAGCCCAAAACGTTGACAGTTCATTCCCCTTCATAAACACTGCCTGACTAGCTGAGCTCTTCCAGCATTTTATGTGTAGTTAAATAAACTACTGCTTATGAAATTTTTCCCTTGAGCGCCTTCTACTTTGAGTGCAATAATTTATAATTACAGCGAAGAATTACACTGTAATTTATGCAGCTGTTTGACATGGGAATGCAAAATCTCTGACCTTTCACATGATTCAGAAGCGTGAAGCTGTGACGGCGTTCAGGCCTCCAGCCAGCACATCAGTCCATTACACAAATCAGAGCAGGTTCACTTCAATATGATTGCACAGTGCTCTTCCCAGACACAGGCTGTAATTACTAAAGGTCACATTAAAAAACAGTTGTGTTTCTTTGGGAAAACAATGCATTGGAGGCACTGCAACCTGATATTCTGAATACTAGATTCCTAACAGAATAATCTGTGTACTTGCTAAGAGACCTGTTCCAAAAGCAGTTGAATTTCACTCCTAGTGCTTGTCCATCGTTTGTTTCATTAGGAGAAGACTGGGATTTGGAATATTGTTCTTGTGCTAAGTAGCAATCGACTAACCTGAATCTTGAGTCATGAAGCCTAGAGCAGAAACATTGTAAGTTAGTTTATTTATAAGTTTATTTATCATGTGTACACCGAAACATACAGTGAAATATATAGGGAGCTTAAGATGAAGGAATCTTTAGGACTGATAACCCCAATAGGCCAACCACGGGCCAGGTACAGACCATGAGAACCAATTGTCTGGACCGCGCCAATCCATTGGCACTTACGTGAATGCACCTGTCATAACATGTAAATAAAGCATTTATTTTAACCACACCGTACACTTTTATTTTAACCCACCCCCCCCCCGTGGAGTGCGCGACATTCATGGGAGAAAGTTGCATTTTCCACATCTGCAGGAGCATTGCGAGAAGAACCAAATGCAGGAGGATCCAGTGATGAAAGATTTCATGACGATCTTGGCAGACAACTTCAGGGAACAATCTGAAAGCTCCTCTAAACTCTCCGGTGACATCCTCCTCTTCCTGAGACAGCCGTTCTCTGTTTCCGCTGACGGCCAGTGCACTGCAGAGGCCAAAAGGCTGGTGCCTTCCTTAGATGAAGCAACTCTTCAGATGGAGGTCTTGGAAATGGGAACATCTGATTTGCTCAAAGCACAACACAAGGACGTTAGGGTGAGTGACTTTTGGATCAACATGGTTCCCCAAGCTCAATTCAAAAACACGAGAGCTATTGCAATGCTCCTACTCACACTGTTCCCCTCCATGTACATATGTGAGTCATTGTTTTCTTCAATGAACTCTATCAAGCACCAGGACAGAAACAGACTTTCCAATGCACATCTTGACCAGTGCTTCAGGATTGCCACAACAGAATACAGGCCCAACATCAGAAAGATTGCCTCATCCTGTCGCTGTCACTTCTCTCACTGATTGGTGAGTGAATCAATTTATTTTTGTTCTTCTGTCAATCTTATTGTGGTATAATAGTACAACAACAACAATAATACTGATAATTTTATTAATAGCTACACTTCAAACTTCAAATGCTACATAGCTTAATTTTAAAAAAACAAATAGATTAAATGAGAGAACAGAAACAGTGGAAAAGGCAGTACTATTAAAACTCTTTGTGTGGAAGAGAAGTGGTGAAGACTAGTGTGTGTGTGTGTGTGTGTGTGTGTGTGTGTGTATTTTAAGTCCCAGATGAGTTCTCAATGTGACAACTGACAGTTGTGATAGCTAGAGTCATAATTAAATGGGTAGTTTTAGACTTTTTTTGTTTCAAAAGTGCATTTTTTTCTTGTGTGACCTGCAACACAGGCTTTGAGAATCCCAGGCCTAAATTACTACTACTACTACTACTAATTATTATTATTAATAATAGCAATTGTAATATTGTTACGAACTCCGTAACTTGGTGTCTTACCAGCAAAGATAAGAGTGTCAGTTGAAGTCTGATGATACTACTTTTAACAGCATTTATTAGTAAAAATACACAAAAATAATATCAATGCAAATATACAGATAATATACATTGTCAATACTACACCTAAAAGTGCAGGTATAATAATAATCAATAAGAAATAAGCTCTATCGTTGTCTAGGGGATAATGAATTGTCCGATGGAAATATAAAGTTCAGTTCAGTTCATACAGGTTGCCGTCGTTGCTGATCACCGTGTGGCAATTGTTGGAGAGAGAGAGAGAAACTTGTTGACTTTCCTTGTTATGATCTTGATCTGTATCCGTCCTTTAGCTAGACCGTTCCATGGAGGACTTGTCACCCAGGCAAGGGTGGACACACACACAAGCCCCCACCGGTCTCGTAGCGTCTCTCCTGGTGTGTCTGAGGGGTGTTCCCCAGACCTGACTTTTATCCTCACTCACGGGGTCTCAGATGTTAATCAGGTTGGGATGATGCAATCCCTCAACCAGACCACTCTGGTTGCCCCCTGAGGGGCTTCAATGAATAGAACAGTACTCAATACACAATTCCTTCTCCAAGAGACAACAGCAGTAATCAGTGGTTCCGTTCTGCTTTTGTTAGGAAACATTCCACTTTTTGTGTATTCCTGTGTTGTCATTAACAACTGCCTTTTCTGTTATCCTGCGTCTCTCTCTGTCTCTTTCATTACTGACATGTGTATCTCTCTCATTTCCTGGGTATCAGACCCGAAATAATAGTGATCTTGCGATTCTCAAAAAGGGAGGGGGGGCATTGGCGATTCTGTACCCTTCTGTCCATCAGATTTGCACCTCATTTGTAACAATATTAATAATAGTAATAATAATATTAATACTATTATTAATAATTAATAACAGATGTTGTTGTTGCTGCTATTACCATTATTATTATTATTAATAATAGCAGCAACAACAACATCTGCCCATAAAACAACTTACTGGCGTAATGAAATAAAGCCCTGGATGTTTTGGCCCTTGGTTTGGCATGTTTGACATAATTTGGCCCTTGTGGAAAACTAAGTGGGGAACCCTGCTTTAGGAGTATGGATCAGAATATGATAAAAATTTACTCAGCAGTTTGAGGGGAGAAGCTAAAATCAGATGTATCAGTATTACAGTGAAGTAAAAGGACAGAGAGAGAAGCTGACCGATGTTGATTGGAGAGGATACTAGCTTGGATGATGACAGAACAGCAATGGTTGGATTTTCTGGAGCAATTCAGAAGGCACAGGACAGATATGTACATCTCAAAGAAGAAGTATTTTAAAGGGAGGATGACACAACCATGTTTTATCCATGATCTTATCCATGAACGTGACCAAGACTATTCTTGGCAAGTTTTTCTACATTCATGGTTTGCCATTGCCTTCTTCTGGGCAGTGTCTTTACAAGACGGGTGACCCCCCCCCCCCCCCCCAGCCATTATCAGTACTCTTCAGAGATTGTCAATGGGAAGAAGTGCCTTACATCTCCTTTGGTAGGAACTTATCTCCATGCTGCCAGCCACAAGTGTCTGAGAAGAGAAGTCAAAGACCACACGAAAACTAAAGAGAGAGCAAACAATAATGCGAAAATTTTTAGGAAGCTAGAGGATTGGGAAAATTGTAAAAACCAACAGAAGGCAACTAAAAACAACAAATGGCAACTAAAAAACAACAAATAAGGAAAGAAAATATGAAATATGAAAGCAAGCTAGCTAACCGATACCAGAAGCATTTTCAGATATATAAAGAGTAAAAAAGAGACAAAAGTGGACAATAGACTGTTAGAAAATGATGCTGTGGAGGTAGTAATGGGGAGCAAAGAAATGTCAGACACTCAATAAATATTTTGCATTAGTCTTCACTGTGGAAGACACCAGCAGTAGGCCAGAAATTGGAAAGTGTCAGGGACAGACGTGAGAGTTGTCACTATTACTAAGGAAAATGTGCTTGGGAAGCTGAAAGTTCTGATGGTAAATAAGTCACTTGGACCAGATGACCATGTCCCAGGGTTCTGAAAGAGGTAGCTGAAGAGATTATCTTTCAAGAACCAATAGATCCTGGATCTGAAAAACTAGAAAATTGCAAACGTCACTCAAGAAGGGAGGGTGGCAGAGGATAGGAAATTATAGGTCTTGGTTCTCCCTGATTATTCGATCCCAGTGCAACCCTCATTTCAGATGATTAGTACATATCTAAAGCTCCATTAATTGACTCTGTTATATTAACTTTGGTTGTTAAAAACTCCTTATAGATAATAGTTGTTAATACCTGGCTCTTTGGTACAAATTGATTTGTACCACTTGCCACATATCCATCCATTCATGATGGCTGATGAGATTCACACTATGACTTTGTTATCAGGGAGGTCCCTGATGAAGCTGGAGGAAATGCTTTAGTGTTAGACTGCCCTGAAGAACTCTTGCACTGATGTATGGACGTTGGGAAGATTATGTGTTTATAGAATTTTGCCTGACATACCACAAGATGTATATTTGTAAGACCATTTTTCAATTCATATTGAAATCTCCTGTGATTTGGCTCTGCAATCTGTGTCCTTGTATGAATGTTCCTGTGGAGCCTTGTCGAGATATCTAGGACAGGTTTGGAAAGCAGTGTTATGAAGTGCCATTTATTGATGACCAACAGTCCTATGCAAAGCTTAATGTAAATTAATTATAAAAATTTGTATATGTCACCATATTCTACATTGAGATTCATTTTTTGCAGGTATTTGTAGTAGATCAAAGAAATACAATAGAAATAATGAAAAATAGAATCAATGAATAGAATTCACTTACTGGTGATCCATCGTATTGTCTAACATCAAAGATTCAAGATTCATCTTTATTTATCAGGTGTACATTGAAACATACAGTGAAAAGCTTTGTTTGTGTTAACAACCAATACATCCAAGGCTGTACTGGGAGCAGCTTGCAAGTGTCACCACACATTCCGGCACCAACAAAATTCAGAGGCAAGCACAACTTGCAACATGGGAATTGAATAAACGGGAACAAAGAAAATGACCTGCATCTGTTGCAATGTAACAAGATCAGTTTCTATATACTCCTGGTTAAATGGCCTGTGAACACGACAAAATAGGAGCAGGAGAGGGTCACTTGGCTTTTCAAGCCTGTCTCATTGCTCAATATGATCATGGCTGATCTGTCCCAGGCCTCATTTTCTCCACTGTACCATATTCTCAAAGAACTCAAACTCTCAAGATCTTTCAAAAATTTATCTACCTTCACTTTAAGTATTTCTAATGACCTGATTGCCAGAACTCTGAGGGGCTGAGGATTCACCACTCTCTGTGAGATGAAATTTCCACACTCCTAATTTTAAATAACTGTTCTTTAGTTTGAACCATTATTCCTTTGTTTGATTCTATTCCACTAGTGACAACATCTCAACGTCTCTCTCTTAAGCTCCTTCTGATTTAGAATCGTTTATTATCGCTGATGTAAGTCATGTGAAATTTGTCATTTTGCAGCAGCAGTGCAGTGCAAAGACATAAGATTTATGACAAATTACAAAAATATAATGCAAAAATAAGAATAACCAGGTAGTTTAAAGAGCAAACAAGAGGAAATCTGCAGATGCTGGAAATTCAAACAACACACATGAATGCTGGTGGAACACAGCAGGCCAGGCAGCATCTATAAGGAGAAGCACTGTCGATGTTTCGGACCGAGACCCTTTGTCAGGACGTCAACACCCTGATCTTTTCAATCTGGCCCAGCACATCAATTGGCCAAACCTTGGCTCATTCCTCACTCTCAGACCTGGGTCCTGCCGCTTCAATACACCTTTGGGTCCAGGCCCCACCACCTCAATTCGGCCTGTGCCCGACCTTTCTAATCTGGTCTGGAGCCTAAATCTCAAATCTGCCAATTTGAAACTGATGGCAGAGATAAAGAAGCTGTTTCTGAATCATTGAGTATGGGTCTTCAGGCTCCTGTACCTTCTCCCCGACAGCAATAATAAAAATTGGACATGTTTGGGTTAGTGAAGGTCCTTAGAGATGGATACCATTTTCTTGAGGTATCTCTTCTTGTGCTAACTATTACTTGGATTGCACTACTTGTATGTATAATCTATATTTTCATTTATATTTATCATTATTATTGTTATGAGCAGAGAGACAACATCTGCCGGAAGTAAAGTCCTTGTATGTGCACAGGTACTTGGCGATTCTGATTCTGATTCTGATTGAAGGTGGTGGGGAGGGTTGTGCCCATGACAGAGCTGAGTGTGCTACATTGGAGCCTCTATACCAGACTGTGAAGGAACCAGTCAGGATGATCTCCACTATACATCTGTAAAAATTTGCCAGAGTCTTTGGTGACATAACATCTCCTCAAACTCTTAAGGAAGTAGAGCTACAGTTGTGGCTTCTTCATGAATACATCAATATGTTAGGCCCAAGATAGATCCTGCAAGATATTGACATCCAAGAACTTGAAGTTCCTCACCCTTTCCATCACTGACTCCTTGATGACTGTTGTGTGTTCTCCCAACTTCCCCTTCCTGAATCCACAGTTGATTTCTTGGTCTTGCTGATGTTGAGTGTGAGGTTGTTTTGTGAAAACACTCATCCAGCAGACAACCTCACTCCTTTACACCCCTTCATCATCATCTGAGATTCTACCAACAACAGTGGTGTCATCGGGAAATCTATAGATAGTGTTTGAGTTATGCTTAGCCCCACAATCATGAGTAGACAGAGTAGAGCTGTGGGCTAAGCACAGATCCTTTCAGTGCACTTGTGTTGATTGCCAGCTAGGAGGAGGTATTATATCCAAACTGCACTGACTGTGGTCTCCCAGTAAGGAAGTCGAGGATCCATTTGCAGAGTGAGACTCAAGGTCCAGGATTTAAAGCTCAGTGATTAATACTGAGATGTGATGGTGTAATCAGCAAACAACAGCAGGTTGGCTAAGTGCTCTAAATAAGATTGGAGAGGCAGTAAGAAGGCATTTTCTGTGGACCTACTGTGACAATGGGCAAATTGCAGGAGGTCCCTGCTCAGGCAGGAGTTAATTGTATCCATAACCAACCTCAGAAAGCACTTCATCACAGTAGAGATGAGTACTACCAGGTGTTAGTCATTGAAGCAGCTGACCCTGCTCTTCTTGGGCTTGATAGATGCCCTTTTGAAGTGGGTGGGAACCTCAGACTGCAACAGTTAGAGATTAAAGATGTCCTTGGACATTCCAGCCAGTTGTTTGGCACAAGTCTGCAGTACCTGGGAATGAACAACATCAAAGCCTGATGCCTTGAGTTCACCCTCTTGATGGATATTCTGATAGCGGTTTCTGAGACAGAGATCATGGGGTCACAGAAGAAGTGCATATAAAAGGTACTGACTTCATCAGGGAGTTAAAATCACTGCCATTTATGCTGTTAGTTTTCACCTTATAGGAAGTAATAGCATGCAAACTCTGCCACAATTGTCCTGAATTGATTGTGTTTCTAACTTCACACAGAACTGCTTTTTCACTCTCATGATGGCCTCTTTAGGTTATACCTAGACTTCTTAAAGGGTCTGTGTAATGTTTCGTATCTTCAAAACATTAAACTAATTCAAAGGAAGACACAGGAGTCCGTGAATGCAGGACTAACTTTGAGTTCACTTTAAGCAAGGCACGCACGTATTATGTAACGTGTGCAATTCACGTATTTATACATATAACCTGCAATGAATTATTTAAATGAACAAGAATGCTTACTCAAACAATATACACACAAGATTACTTAATTATTATTGAAATATTAAATACACAACATTCTTCCCTGTTTAGCTATAAACAACTCAATAGAGAATGCATCTCAACTATACACACAGCATACTATATAATACAACTAATAAATACAGACATCCACAGCATAGTAAATTTTAATTATCCCATTAAGGCCAAAAGATTTAATTGCTGTGGGAACTTTCTTACTCTTGAGAGATAACGTTTTTCCTGACAAGGGGGATCCCTCTGCTTGGCAGGTGACTAAAGGTTCTGGGGACTTCTCCGTGATAGCTGGGGGAGTTGGATCTCAGACTGGACAATGTGCTTCTGACAGCTCTGGACACCTCTCTCCATTTCTCTCTCCAGATCTACTTCAAATCCTTCCTCTTTTTCTCACGTTCCTCTCTCTTTCACGCTATTCTCCTTCTTGTTCACATTCTTCCTCTCGATCTCTTCCCTCCTTTTTCTTCTTGTAAGGTGTGCATCTTGATCTTGACAGAAGTCCATTTAGTTCACTGGACTATTCTCTTACTAATCCTTTTATTGCTCCCTTTACAATCTGATCTCTCCTCTCGGTTTCCTCATCCACAACATCACCTAACAAATCCTCTGTTTCCATATCTCCATTGACTCCTTTCTTTCTAGCCTTCCATTCATCTGGCCGGGCTTTGGTCTTTGCCTCTACTTTTACATGCAGTTTTCTGTCTCTCACTTGAAGTTCATGCAACTTGTCTTTCTATTTTCTCTTCTCTGTGCACTCCAGTTATTTTTGTCTGAGCAACGTGCTCTTTGTATGACCTACTTTGTTGCATTTTCTGAAGGTTTCACCCTGAAACTGCATTGGTCTGCCATATGTGAGCCTCTGCCACAACAGTAATGCAAGTTGTTCGGCCAGACAGACCATCATCTACATGCTGCAATTTTGTTCAAGCTCACTTTCATTCCTGACTGCAACTCAATTTCATGTCTGTCTGTGGTTACCATTGCAACAGTGATTTCAACTGCTCTTTTAAATGCAAGTTGTGCTTCATTTAGGAGCCTTTTTGAATGCTTTCTTGAAAATTCCACAAACTAAACAATCTCTCAGTGTATCATTAAGACCAATACCAAACTGACAATGCTAAGACAACAACTTCAATTCAGCCACATACATTAAAATTAACTCCACTTGTGAAACCTAAGGTGTTCTGCAATTAATGGATTCCGTTCTAAATGTTCCTGCATTACAGTTGGCCCTCCATATCCATGGGGGTTTGGTTCCGGGACCTCACGCAGATACCAAATTCCGCGGATGCTCAAGTTCCGTATATAAAATGCGTAGTATTTGCATATAACCTATGCACATCCTCCCATATACTTTAAATCATCTCTAGATTACTTATAGTACTTAATACAATGTAAATGATATGTAAATAGTTGTTATACTGTATTGTTTAGGAAATAATGACAAGAAAAAAAGTTTGTACTGAAGTACAGATGCAACCATCGTAGTTCTTCTGGGAACGCTGATGCTGCCTCCGCATCACCCGGTGCTGATTCTCCCATGATCTTTAAGTTCTTGAGTCCAGAATCCTGCTGGGGTAGATACATCCACTGCATAATACAAGGTTTGAGTGCCAGATTACCCATTGACTTTCACTGCGCAGAATTCCAAGAAAATCTATGGGTTTTAAGTGATTCTGATCAAGCAATGAAGTTCCAAAATATTTTTATAAATACAAGTTTTATCTATGTAGCCAATTCTTTAAAATCTATATCCTTGAAATTATGTTTAATTTTAAATTAGCTCTGAAGATAATGGGTGCTACTAACTGAAATTCTATTTTCAGGTTTGGGTGCCTCAGCAGAATAGTAGTTAGTGCATCACTATTACAGTGCCAGAGGCATGAGTTCAATCCCCACCATGGTCTGTAATGATTTTGTTAAGATGACATAAGGTGAGCTTTATTTCTCACATGTACATCAAAACATACAGCAAAATGTGTCATTTGCTTTAAATCAAATCAGTGGGGATTATGCTGGGCAGCTCACAAGTGTTACCAATCTTCCACTGCCAACCAAGCATGCTCACAACTCATTAATCCTAACCCCTATGTCTTTGGAATGTGGGAGAAACCCACACGGACATAGGGAGAACAAACAAGCACTTTACAGACAGAGACAGGAATCAAACCCTGATCTTACAGCTCAGAATCGGAATCAGAATCAGGTTTAATATCTCCAGCATGGGTCGTGAAATGTGTTAACTTAGAGGCTGCAGTACAATGCAATACACGATAATACAGAAAAAAAGTAAATCAATTACAGTAAGTATATGTGTGTGTGTGTGTATTAAATCGTTAAATTAAAAATGGTGCAAAGAACAGAAATAATATTTTTTAAAAGTGAGGTTGTGTTCAAGGGTTCAATGTCCATTCAGAAATCAGATGGCAGAGGGGAAGAAGCTGTTCCTGAATCGTTGAGTGTGCGCCTTCAGGCGTCTGTACCTCCATCCTGGTGGTAACAATGAGAAGGGGGCATGTCCTGGATGATGGGGGTCCTTGATAATGGACGCTGCCTTTCTGAGGCACTGCTCTCTGAAGATGTCTTGGATGCTACAGAGGCTAGTACTCATGATGGAGCTGACTAACTTTACAACATTCCGTAGCTTCTTTCGGTCCTGTGCAGTAGCCCCCCACCCCCCACCCCATGCCAGAGAGTGACGCAGCCTGTCAGAATACTCTCTATGGAACATCTATAGAAGTTTTTGAGTGCTGTAGGTGACAAACCAAATCTTTTCAAACTCCTAATGAAATATAGCTGCTGTCTTGCCTTCTTAGCTATAATAGTGTTACACTACCATGTTGCTCTCCCCATGACCACATGGGTTTCCTCTGGGTGCTCTAGTTTCCTCCTACATCCCAAAGATGTAGAGGTTGGTAGGTTAATTGGCTACATGGTGTAACTGGATGCTGTGGCTTGTTGGGCTGGGAAGGCCTGTTACTGTGATGCATTTCTAAAAGCAAATTGACTCTGCAGTTACAGTGGCCAATATTATGTATTATACAAAATAATAAATGTCCATTAAAGCTGCAGAGGCTAGAATTTTTAGATGGTTTCTTGGACTGTGTACTTTCAAGTCGCTTGATTTCTGATAGTGCATCGAACTGTGTGCTTTAAGCTAAATGTAGAATGAATGAGTTGCAGTCTATAGATCTGGCAAGTGGTTATTTTTATCCTCAGTTTATCCCAACTACAATTCAAGTATAAAAGTGATTGGCAGGGCTGCTTTGTGTTAATGAGAATTTAGTGCTTGTTGCTAAAAAGAGGGGATGAGTCTTGGCCCCACAGGGCTGGTACTCCATGCCTTTCACTAAAACCTGCATTATTTTTCTAATTCTCAGAAATGTCAAAAACACTCGCAGCTCCAAATCTGTCGGTGCAGTTTGCAAAACACATAAGTGTTCAGTGAGGTGAAAATAACTTGGGAATGAATGGCTCCTTCAATTGTATTACCTCTCAGCTCATGTGAATTTCAATGCCACACTTCAACTGGCATAAAATACACACTGTCACTTCTGTGCCCGCAAGGGCTTTACCCGCAAAGCTATTGCAATGTTCCATCTTCAAATGTTCTTCCAATTCACTTGGCAATGAGACATAATACTTCAGTTGGAACTGGACATGTAAAGATGCAATAGCGTTTGGAGGAAGTGAAGGAAGGACATGCAAGTATGTTTGAGCACCTGTGACTGGCCTCTGGAGTGGGAGGGTGGCATGCCGGGCATTCACTAATATCTTTCCAGCTACCCGTACACAATAGCATACAGAGTAGCAATAGTACTATTACAGTGCCCGCAATTGGGGTTCAATTCCTGCCACTGTCTGTAAAGAGATTGTACCTTCTCCCTGTGACTGTGTGGGTTTCCTCTCGATACTGAGGTTTGCTCCCACATTTCAAAGATGTATGGGTTGGTAGGTTAATTTTCACAAGGGTGTAATTGGCGGTGTAGACTCGTTGGTCCAGAAGGGCCTGTTGCCATGTGGTATCTCTAAACTAAACTAAAAAACAACTAACTCTTGTTCATCTTTGTTCTCTTTTTTAAAGTTCCTTTCCTGTGACCACTCTCTAGTGGGTATGATGCTGGACTAATAATCCCAAAACCTGAATCAGTCATCCAGAAGTAAGTGTTCAAATCTTAATAACCCACAAAATGCTGAGGGAACTCAGTGGGTCAAGCAACACCTATGAACAGTCAACATTTCAGGTCAAGTCCCTTTGTCAGGACTAGAAAGGATGCCAGAATAAAAGGGAGGGGATAGAGGGACTGCAAGCTGGGGATAGGTGGATGCAGGTGAAGAGGGTAGATAGGTAGGTGGGGGAGGATAAGTGGGAATAATGTGAGAAGGTGGGGGTGATGTGGATGTGACAAAGAGCAGAAGAGATGGAATCCGATAGGAGAGGACAGTGGATCGGGTAATAAAGGGAAGAAGGTGAGTTGGGGAACCAGATGGAACAATGATAGGGTGATGGCAAATCAAGAGGGTGGGGGGGACTGTGGAATAAGGGAAGAAAAAGGTGGGGAACAGAGAATAGAGGGGTGAGGTCACCGGTTAGAGAAAATGATCATAATGCCATCGAGTTGGAGATTACCAAAACAGAATATGAGGTTCTGTTCCTCTAATCTGCATCTGGCCTCAATTTGGCAGTAAAGGCTGTCATAACAGCCAGGATCTCCCACTGACCAGTCCATTTAATTCCACTTCCCACTGCCACACTGTGGTCTGTCTGTCCAGACTTTCACTAACTGAGATGAGCAAGAGCACAGCTATCAATCATCCTCTAGAACTCAACCTGTATTTTGTGTACTACAGCAGCAAGTGATTACAGACAACGATAGGGTGATAGCTTTATCCAAGGGCCACAGAGAGGCCACATTAAAGGGTCAAAAGATGGTGACTGGAATCCTAACAATGATCAGGAGATCTGGTTAATTGTCCCCTGCTGGATGCAGAATGCAACTATCTCTGGCTGAGCTGAATTGAATTGATTTTATTTCTTACATCCTTCATAAATATGAAGAGTAAAAATCTTTACATTATGTCTCCATCTAAATGGGCAATGTGCGACTTATAGTAATTTATAATAAATAGTATGTAGCACAAGACAGTCAATATAACATAGAAATTCAGTTGTATCAGCATGAATTAGTCAGTCTGATGGTCTAGTGGAAGAGACTGACCTCGAGCCTGTTGGTCCTGACTTTTATGCTGTGGTGCCGTTTCCCAGATGGTAGCAGCTGGAACAGTTTGTGGTTGGGGTGACTCAGGTTCCCAATGATCTTTCAGGCCCTTTTTACACACCTGTCTTTGTAAATGTCTTGAATAGTAGGAAGTTCACATCTACAGATGCGCTGGGCTGTCCACACCATTCTCTGCAGAGTCCTGTGATTAAGGGAAGCACAGTTCCCATACTAGACAGTGATACAGCCAGTCAGGATGCTCTCAATTGTGCCACTGCAGAAAGTTCTTAGAATTTGGAGGCCCATACCAAACTTCCTCAACCGTCTGAGGTGAGAGAGACACTGATATGCTTTTTTCACCACACAGCCGGTATGTACAGACCACGTGAGATCTACGGTGATGTGTATACTGAGGAATGTAATGTTCACTCTCTCAACCCCAGGTCCATTGACTTCAATAGGTGTTAGCCTGTCTCCATTCCTCCTGCAGTCCAGAACCAGCTCCTTTGTCTTTGCAACACTGAGGGAGAGGCTGTTTTCTTAACACCACTGTGTCAGGGTGATGACTTCTTCCCTTTAGGCCACCTCATTATTGCTTGAGATAAGGCCAATCAATGTAGTGTAGTCAGCAAATTTAATTAGTAGATTGGAGCTGTGGCACCGTCATGAGTATACAGGGAGAAAAAGAAAGGGCTTAGGACACATCCCTGAGGGGCACCTGTGTTAAGGGTCAAAGGTGAAGAGGTGAGGGAGCCCATTCTTACCACCTGCCAGCGATCTGACAGGAACTCCAGGATCCAGCTACACAAGGCAGGGTGAAGGCCTTGGAATCCTAACAATCCTCGACAAGAAGGTCTGAACTTCTTGTCGAGCCTGGATGGTGTTCAATGCTGAACTGTTGTCCAAGGACAGCATTCTCACATAAGCATCCTTCTCCAGATGTGTAGAGCTGTGGCTATTGTGTCACCTGTCAATCGGTTGTGTCAGTGGGCAAATTGCAGGGGTCCAGTGAACATGTTGCAGATGTAGTCAAAGCATTTGCTTATTATTGTGGTGAGTGCGACAGGACACCAGTCGTTCATTGTTACCTTGGTTTTTTTTTGGTACAGAGACAATGGTGGATGTTTTGAAGCAGGAGGGAACTCTACACTGGGTGAAGGAGAGATTAAAAACATCAGCAAACAGACCTGCCGGTTGTGCTGCGCACATCCTGAGTAGCCGCCCTGGGATGCCGTCCGGTCCCACAGCCTTGCGATTGTCCACTCGTTGGAAACATCTATTTACCTCAGCCTCAGAGATGGCCAAGGAGCAGGCTCTCCCCAGCGGCTCAGTGTTGGTGATATTCAACCAAGTGTATAAAAGATTTAGCTCATCCGGGAGAGAGGCAGCAATGTTGGCAGCACCACTGTATTTAGCTTTGAAGTCTGTGATGGTGTGTAGACCTTACCATAAGTTGCAAGGTCTGTGGTACCGTTTCCCAGATGGTAGCAGTTGTTGGTGGAGAGCTGTGTCTGGAACCTGTCCCTGTATTGTCGTTTCACTGCCTTGATGACTTTGCACAGATTGTAGCTGCATTTCGTGGGTTCCTGTTGGTCACTGGCAGCGTTAGCTCTGTGTCACGTGGTAACTGCTGCTCGCACAAAACTGTTGATCCAGGGTTCTGGTTTGCACATACACTGACCGACTTCTGGGGTCAACGTCCGCGATGCACTTCCAGATGAAACTCGTGACCGCTTCCGTGAACTCAGAGACATCCTCGTCATGAAAGACATTCCAGATGACATCATCAAATCAGTTCTGTAACATGAAGACCGACTGGTCGAGCCAACAGTGGCTCTCAGTTCACACAGCTTATCTCTTAACTTAGGATCAAGATCAGTTCGATAGTGATTCAGTGTACAAGTATCTTGCCTTGATACTTTGTCAGATTCTTTTCCCAGTCCCCTTAATATAGGCTGTCCTGATTTCTCAGTTCTGCGCTGGTGAAACTACATTGTGAGCGCAAGGTCTACAGCATAGTTTTCTCTCTTAAACACACTCAGCACGCACATACACAGCTTAAACACACCCAGCATGCACACACACACAGCTTAAACACACCCAGCACGCACATACACAGCTTAAACACACCCAGCACGCACATACACACCTTAAACACACCCAGCACGCACATACACAGCTTAAACACACCCAGCATGCACACATACACAGCTTAAACACACTCAGCATGCACACACACACAGCTTAAACACACCCAGCACGCACATTCACAGCTTAAACACACCCAGCACGCACATACACAGCTTAAACACACCCAGCACGCACATACACAGCTTAAACACACCCAGCATGCACACATACACAGCTTAAACACACCCAGCACGCACATACACAGCTTAAACACACCCAGCAAGCACATACACAGCTTAAACACACCCAGCACGCACATACACTGCTTAAACACACCCAGCATGCACACATACACAGCTTAAACACACTCAGCACGCACATACACAGCTTAAACACACCCAGCATGCACACACACACAGCTTAAACACACCCAGCACGCACATACACAGCTTAAACACACCCAGCACGCACATACACAGCTTAAACACACCCAGCAAGCACATACACAGCTTAAACACACCCAGCATGCACACATACACAGCTTAAACACACCCAGCACGCACATACACAGCTTAAACACACCCAGCACGCACATACACAGCTTAAACACACCCAGCGCGCACACATACACAGCTTAAACCTTCCTTCATGTTGATAAAGCACAGATACAGCGCTTTGCTTTGATCAATCAGAATACCGAGGAGTACTTAAGGAATACCATTTAATATTTCATTGGGATTAACTTCATCTACACAAGATCTCGAAAGGAGGAATGTAAATAGAAAATACAAATGCAATTAGCTGATCTGCTCTATGCTGTAAATTCTTTACAGTTCTATTTCATGACTTGTTTCTACCATCTGCAGCAACTTCGGAAGTAGTTTGAAAACACTAACAGAATTCCTATATTTCTTTGACCAGCCAAACTAAATGATTCTAAGAACTACGCCTTTATGATTTCAGTAGCATTTAACTTGGCATTAACGAAAATATATTATGACTTGATTTCTCAGCTGACTTCTGTTAATCCTCTTATGTGTAACTCTTTCCTACTGATCATCAAACTCTAGTCCCTGTAGTGAGCTAAATTAAACAGAGGAACAGCTAAGCAGCAAGGAGTACCTGGATGCTATTATCCTGGTCATTTCTCACACAAGCTATGGACATGCTGCAGTAGGTGCTTGGAAATGACACTGTGCTGGTGAATGTATCTGAGCCCAAACCCAAGAGTGGTCCAAATGTCCTGATGCTGGTTCAGGTGAGAAGCACAACTGTTCCTCTGACTTCAGCCTGATATGAATAGAATATAAAAGCGAGGAGATATTATTGAGCCTTTATAAGACAATAGTCAGGCTGCACTTGGAGCATTGTAACACTTTTGGACCCCATATCTCAGAAAGGATGTGTTGTCATTGGCCAGAGTCCAGAGGAGGTTCACGAGGATGATTCTGGGAAAGAAGGGGTCACATTTGAGGCGCATTTGGCAACTTATATCTCCAAGTGTGCATTGCATTTGTGGAAATTGTGGCAAGACAAGGGTTAACATAATGTCCTGGCAAGGATAGATTGCAAATGGAGCATGGAGAGCCCAGGCAAGAAATGTCTTTGAAAAGCATCACTTCCCTTTGCACAGCAGGGAAGCGGAGTCATTTGAGCATACAGAGACAAGATAACAATATAATAGAAGGATACAATGAACACACACCAACTAAGGGACAATTACTTTACTACTTCAAAGTATCTTCAGTGGTTAGCTTGTAGTTTCTATCGACAATTAACACCTCTATTGTGAATGGCGATTGATCTTGTAATATCCATTACTGCTTGTCAATTCTGTATAAAAATGGTATTTCTCTGTTCAGACTTCAGAACAATGTCATGACAGGGGCCCCCTGTGCTGCTCCCCTTGTGCTCCCCTGTGCTGCCCCCTGTGCTGCTCCCCTTGTGCACAAGAAAGTGAAGAATGATTGAGGAATGAGGGTGAGTTTTCAGAGTCCTGTTCTTCGGAGGCAGGACAACCAGCAGAGGGAAATTGATGGATTAGCTTTATTTTGAGAAATTTAATATGTTGGAAGAATGTTGTGAAAGAATGGTTTATTTGATCTGAGAGTATTGGAGAATGACACGCTGTAAAGTGGGAAGATGATCCATCCCCACACCTGAGTGCACGTGTGCACACTCATCCACCCCGAGATGTTCAATTAAAGCTCAATAATTGGCAATTTGTAATTGTACAAGCCCTTGTGTCATTAGCGTACAGGACCATGCTACGACACCCTGTTGTACGCTGTTTTAAGGTATGATTTCACACCACCCAAAACTACAACACAACTGAGAAAGGAAAGGGAGGAAAAGTCTTAATATGTTAGGAGTTGCTGCTGGCAGCAGTAAATCATTGAACTGTTCCAATGCATCTTTCAGACTGACTTACATCACAATTCATGAGTTGAACCATTGTGAAGAAATATTAACTCTGACGGAGAGTGTGTATTTCAGCTGGTATCTAGAATGCCAACAGGTTTCAGATTTACATCAGAACGTACAGTGGAATGCATCGTTTGAGTAAGCAACCTACACACACACAAACATGCTGGGGCTGCCCACAGATGTTGCCACAAATTCCAGTGCCAACATAACATGCCCATTTGTCCAGTATACTCTGCAGAACAACACAGAGCACAATAAAACACCAAAACAAGACTCATTTCTCCCTCCCACCCACACACAATCAAAATCATTTGACACCTCCCCTAAGACAGGCCATCGTTGGCTTCCAGCAAACTCAGACTCACATCAGCTGGTTTTCGACTTCCCCTGTAGGCTCACAGAGATTCGCAGACATGGGCTCAGTATCAACCCCAGACTCGCCGATCACTGAACACTAGACTTCAAATTCATTGACCTGCAAAATTTACCATTTTGAAAATTCTTGGATCTCCAACATTCCCCATGTTGGAGGTCGAATGACTCAGAATCAGAATCAGGATCAGGTTTATTATCACCGGCAAGTGATGTGAAATTTGTTCACTTAGCAGCAGCAATACAATGCAATACATAATCTAGCAGAAAGAAAAAAATAATAATAAACAAACAAGTAAACCAATTACATATATTGAATAGATTTTTTTTAAGTGCAAGAACAGAAATACTGTATATTTAAAAAGAAGTGAGGTAGTGTTCAAAGATTCAATGTCCATTTAGGAATCAGATGGCAGAGGGGAAGAAGCTGTTCCTGAATCGCTGAGTGTGTGCCTTCAGGCTTCTGTACCTCCTACCTGATGGTAACAGTGAGAAAAGGGCATGCCCTGGGTGCTGGAGGTCCTTAATAATGGACGCTGCCTTTCTGAGGCACCGCTGCCTGAAGATGTCCTGGGTACTTTGTAGGCTAGTGCCCAAGATGTAGCTGACTATTTCCTTCACCTTTCCCAAGCAAACTTCTGTCTCTTCAATATTGATCTCACACCCTCCTGTAATAGATTCCTTTATATTCTATTCCCCTTGAAATAAATGCCTACCCCTCCACCTCCTGAGAGTCAGCTAATACTCTGCCCATGATAGTATCTTTTTGTAATACCATGGGCTCTGATCTTGTAAAGCAACTTCATGAGTGTCACCTTGTCAAAGGCCTTCTGAAAATCCAAATACACATCTATTGCCTATTATCTTGTGCAATGCATAATGCCAAAACATACAGAGAAATTTGGGATAAAAGGACAGCATTTCTTGCACTGTTTATGGTGCTTTTACAAGAGATTGCTCCATTGATGCTACTACACAGCCCCATAAAACTCAGCATCATAACTGTCCTCTACTGTGTGGGTGTCACCTGATGCAGACTTGGCCCAAGTGCGGAGTGAGGGACACAGAAGTGGGTCGATAGTTCACAAACTGTAGTGTGAACAGTGTTAAAGAGAAACGAAAACAATAACTACTAGACCAAACAGAGCCGTTAACTAAAACTCTCAAATGGAAAACGAAGCCTACACTACAGCTGAAGAGAAGAACTAAGAATAAAATGAATGCCACTAGTCTTCAGAGTCATTTGATTCGACAGTCCAATTTCTCAGGCAAAGCAGAATGCAAACAGGGAGTGAAGCGTCGGCTGTGTCCAAGTCTTGACAAATACTATGACCGAATGAATGGAATTAAATAATTACACAATAATTAGCTGACATGCGCATATGCACGAGTGCAATTGCCATATCTGCTGTGCTGCCAAATCCGTGGTTGTGACAGGGCCACCCCCCCCCCCCCCCAGCGCAGCCCCTGAGGCACCACAGGTCTGTGTCTGCTGAAGTCCCGAATGAGACAGAAACAAGAGCTGAGACAAAGGTAGCTCGACCAAGTGACACAGTGAGATGGATCACTCTCAAAATGAGGACCCTCTGATTGGAGCTAAATGGGTATGTGCTTTAAGAATAAAAGTAACACAGAATCTCTGAGCCTATCAAAATAAACTTAACAAACTTAAACAGAAAGCACCGGGGAAACGGCATTACAAAGAGCCAGTCGCTCTAGAAAAACACAAGGAACTCTTACATCATTAGTAACTTGTTAAGCAACAATTATCCAGGTGTTCCAAAAACTTCAGAGCCCAATGCTCTGATGCCCTGCACAGGCCTAAAATCACTACAGGACCCCACGCCTCCTGTGGCCTAGAAAGACTTCTAAACTCGAGATCCAGGGATGATGACTCAAGAGACCTGAGGAAGTTGAGAGGGAGACATTGGGAACCAGAGAGACTGAGAGACCTGGGGACCCCAAGTGAAAGCAAGAAACCTTGGCTTGGGAGTCCTCGAGATGAGGAGGATACTGAAAAACCCTAAACACATTGAATAAGCCTTGGAAACAATCAGAAAAATAAAAACCTTGGGAACTGAGAAAAGTCCTTGGGAAACCTTGAAAGTATGAAACTTGAAACCTAGAGAAGGAACCTTTTCAAATCTTGTTCACAGTGTTTTATCTTTCACAACTTTCTCCAGAGACAATTAAGACGTACTCTCAATTTTACAGATCAAGACAGCAGAGACAGGTTTCTTTCATCACTAAACTAGGTGGTTCTCTGTAGATGTTTAATTTGCTATATGAAAATTTAATTTTCCCAGTCTCTACCATGACCTCATCAAGGGATTAAAAATACTCTTGATAGGGTTACTTTACTTGTGTATTTGCACACTCCAGCCAGGGATCAGCTTTTGGAGTAGGGCTCTTCCAGAATTTACACTATTGACTTGAATGATGACTTGTTGAATCAATTGATAAGCTTCTTGAAGCGCTTATTTGTTATGCAGACCTGAGTCATGGGACCACAAAGCTGGGAACATAAGTACTTGTGACTTGAAAAGCTTGGAATGGATACCAGAGAAACTCAATGCAGACTAGAGAAGCTTGGTATGTAGACTCGGGACTCTCGGAATGTAGAGTCAGGATATGCACTGAGAATAGAAGGCACCCTCTCCTGAAGCCACCAATGTCAAAATGTCACTGTTCAAACTTTGCTGGGTCCATTATTTGGCAAGATACTTCTGTCACAATGGAGACAGAAACAAGAGTTTATACATAAGAATTCCAACAGAACATTGTTGCTTCGACGAATCACTCTGACCAATGAACCTCATGGCCAAGGTTAGCTGCTCTCTCTCCGCAGGGTACATCTATGTGTGGTCGAGACTTGCTGTCACCCAATGCAGACATGGCCCAAGTGCAGAGTGAGAGACACTGAAGCAGGTCGATAGATCACAGAATTTAATGCGAACAGTGTTAAAGGGAAAGGAAAACAGTAACCACTAAGCAAAACAGGGCTGTTAACTAAAACTCTCAAATGGAAAACGAAGCCGACACTGGGGCTGAAAAGAACAGCTAAGAATAAAACGAATACTGCTCATCTTCAGAGTCCGTTGACTCGACTGTCCAGTTTCTCAGGTATGGCGGAATGCAAGCAGACAGCGAAGCGTCAGCTGCGTCCAAGTCTCAACAAATACTACAACGGAATGAATGGAGTTAAATACTATCACAATGAAATAATAACTAGCATATTTTACGAGTGCAATTGCTGAACCTGCTACACTGCCAAATCTGTGGTTGTGACAGTGGGTTTCCCTGAGTGCTTCAGATATTCCCCACCTTTAACACTTGGCCCATGAGTACTAGTTCTAGTTTCACCCAACCTCAGTAGGAAACACCTGCTTGCATTTACCCTATCTATACCCCTCAGTTTTGTACAGATCTATCAAATCTCCCCCATGCTCAAGGGAATAGAGTCTGAACCTATTCAACCTTTCCCTGTAACTCAGGTCCTCAAGTCCTGCCACATGCTTTGTAGATTCAATTACATTTATTATCAGAGTATGTATGCAAACACATCTTCCCTACAGACAGTCATGAAACAAGCACGGAACGTAAAACATCAAACTACCAAGTCATTGGAACAGACCAGGAATGCTCATTCTAGCACTGGGTAATTCACTAACCGCAGCCGCAGAGCCGGTCCATCCCAATCAAAATCTCACACAATAGAAACAAAAAAGAAGCAACCAAAAACTAGAAACATCATAACATGAACTACAGAGTCCAGTCCACAAACTGATTAAACAGTGCTCAAGACCCAAGACTCCGGCACCATTTTTGGGTAGCATTGAACGGGAGGGAAAGTGAGAGAGAGAGAGAGTGAGAGAGAGGGGGGGAGAGAGGGATAGAGGGAGGGAGGGGGAGAGAGAGAGGGAGGGAGGGAGGGAGGGGGAGAGAGAGAGGGAGGGAGGGAGGGAGGGGGAGAGAGAGAGGGAGGGAGGGAGGGAGGGAGAAGGAGAGAGGGAGGGAGGGAGAAGGGGAGAGAAAGAGAGTGAGAGAGAGAGAGACCAATTGAACACAAGCACCTTCCTCCGGAAGCAGCGAGTGAGAATGAGAGAGAGACCAGACACATGCAGGCAGACAGCACTGAATACCTGCTTGCCTTCTGTTCTCATCCTCATTGATTTTCCATTTTCTTTGACAATTTAATTGGCGTGAAATGGGTGGTGGGGGTACTTTATGATGACCTTTTGAGGCATCACCTTTTCAAGACGCCCTGAATCACAGGGAAACTAGTGTCCATGATGGAGTTGGTGAGTTTACAACACTTTGCAGTTTTTTCCGATCCTATGTATAGAAACTTCCATTCCAGATGATGATGCAACTAGTCCGAATGCACAAATGTAGAAATTTGGTGACGTATCAGATTTCCTCAAATTCCTAATGAAATAAAGCTACTGGCATGTCCTCTTTGTAATCACATCAATATGCTGGGCTCAGTATACATTCCTTGATCTTGGTGACATTGAGTGCAACACCACTCAACCAGCGGACTTATCTCCTCTAATCTGAAATTCTGCAAACAGCAGTTGTGTCAATGGCAAATTTATGTACCTATTTCACCAGCCTTTCTATATCTCCTTGAAGTTATTCCTACCCTCCTCATAACTTCCAAGTTTTGTTTCATCACCAAATACTCCAGTCCAAATTACTAAAATGTTCTAAGAAAAGCAGTGGTCCTTATACTAACCTCTGATGAACTCCATCGCACACTTCTCTGCAATCCAAAACATAGCTTTCCATGTTCTCTCGGCTTCCTGCTGCTTATGCCAATTTTCCATCCATCCTGCTCCTGCCCCTCTTACTTCACGGCCTTCAGTTTTAATGATAAGTCTACTCTGTCACAACCCTTTTGCCAGTCCTGTCTACCATATCAAACACAAGTTGCATCATTGACATGTTCTGTTGCTTCATCAAAAAACTTCTTAATTAGAGGATATTTGCTTTTAACAAATCAATTCTGCCTTTGTAATTTTGAATTAATTCATGTATCTAAAATGTTGGAAAAAATACATGGCAGAACAGCTGGAGACCACAGGACTCAAGAACCGCAGGCCAGATGCACTCACATCAGTCATAATGAAGACATTTGAAAGGCTGGTCATGTAATTTCTCAAATCCATTTTTCAAAATTCATCCATATTCCCTCACTATCTATTACCTCAGTCACTGCACTGTAAACACTTCAAATCACTTTTTACAATGCTGTTTATATTGTAAATACATGCTGGTATTTATGCATACTTTGTTCATATCTGTATTTCTAATTTTATTTTTATATGATTATTCTGTATAATTGTTGAACATTAGTTTTTGTTGCATGTCGTGCCAACACACCACAGCACATTCCTAATACATGTAAATGTAGACGGTGAATAAAGCTGATCCTTGATCCTTAAAACCCTTCAGGGAGGAAGTCTGCTAACCACTCATACATTGTCACTTCCTGTGTTCTTCTCTGCGTTATGCACACAAACCTTGTTAATTTCTCTTCGGCAAAGTTATTGATAAATAGAAACCAAGATCCCTCAGGATCCTAGAGTTGTGAAAATAAGTTGGAGATGAAATTAGGCAGTCTGTAGACAACTCCTGGGAATGCACAAAAATAAGCTAATTGCGCCTTTGAGCCACAAATTGATTTTGTTCCTTGTGTACTTTTGCCAAGTTAATTATAGGCATCATAAACCCTGCCATGTGTGAACAGCAGATCATTAAACATATCTAAGTAAACAAGGTTTCATTCAAGTTTCCTTGGTTACAAAGATTTTTGTTCAAAGTTCAAAGTAAATTTATTATCAAAGTACATACATGTCAGCATATGTAACTCTGAGATTCATTTTCTTGCAGGCATTCACAATAAATACAAGAAGCACAATAGAATCAATGAAAGATCCATCCAAGAGGACAGACAAATAAGCAATGTGCAAAAGACAAACTGCAAATAGAGAAAGATAGAAAGAAATAACAACAATACATAAATAAGCAATAAATATCACAAACATAAGATGAAGAGTCCTTGAAAGTGAGCTCAAAGGTTGTGGGAGCTGTTCAGTGATGGGGCGAGTGTGAGTGAAGTTATCCCCTCTGGTTCAAGAGCCTGATGGTTGAAAGTTAACAACTGTTTTTTAAACCTGGTGGTGTGTGTCCTGAGGACCCTGTATCACCTTCCTGATGGCAGCAGCGTGGATGGTAGGGTGTCCTTGATGATAGATACTGCTTTCCTGCGACAGTGCTCCGTTTAGATATGCTCATTGTTGGGGAGGCCTTTACCCATGATAGACTTCTTGAAGGCTTTTCCGTTCAAGGGCATTGGTGTTTTCATACCAGGCTGTGATGGAACTAGTTAATATACTCTCCACCAAACATCTTACAGCTATAGAAGTTTGTCAATATTTTAGATGACATGCCGAATCTTCACAAACTTCTAAGAAGGTTGAGGCATTACTGTGCTTTCTTCATAATGGCAATACATGCTGGACCCAGGACAGATCCTCTGAAATGATAACACCAGGGAATTTAAATTTGCTGACCTTCTCCACCTTCAATTAAGAGTGGCTCCTGGACCTCGTTTCCTCTTCCTGAAGTCAATAATCAGCTCCCCGGTCTTGTGAGGGGTTGTTGTTGTGGCATCACTCAACCACATTTTCAATCTCCCTCCTTTATATTGATTTGTCACCACATTTGATTCAGCCTAATACAGTGCTGCCATCAGCTTTAAAGCAGTGTATAAAGCAAGGGCTTTTACACACAACCTTGTGCTGCACCTTTACTGATGGAGACTCTGGAGAAGATAATGTGGTCAATCCGAACTGACTGGGGTCTGCAAGTGAGAAAATTGAGGATCCCATTGCACAAAAAGATTCTGAGGCCAAGGTCATAAAGCTTATTGATTAGTTTTAAAGGGAATGATAGTATTGAATACTGAGCTGCAGTCAATGAAGAGCATCCTCATATTGCTGTTCAAATGTTCCAGGATTGAGCGAAGAGCCAAGAAGTGGCATCTGCTGTTGATCGGCTGTAACGGTAGGCAAACTGGAGCGGATTCAAGTCACTTCTCAGACAAGAGTTGATATACTTTGTTACCAACCTCTCAAAGCACATCATTGCGGTACGTGCTACTGGACAATAGTCATTGAAGAAGGTTACCACTTTCTTCTTCGGCACTAGTAGATCTGAAGCCTGCTTGAAGCAGGTGGGTATCTCAGACTGCTGAAGCGAGAGGTTATAGATATTGTTGGAATTTCCAGCTGGTTGATCAGCACAGGGCTTTAGTAGTCAGTCAGGTACACTGTCTGGACTGGATGCTTTCTGTGGGTATACTCTTCTGAAGGATGTTGTCATGTCAGCCTGAGATACTGAAGTCTCAGAATCATCAGTGACTGCACGAGTTTCTGAAGTTTCCTCCATGTTCTGATGGTCAAAGTAAGCATAAAAGGCATTGAGCTTATTGGGGAGCAAAGTCTTGTTGTCACCTATGTTGCTTGGTTTCACTCCGTAGGAGGTAATAGCATTCAAGCCCCGCCACAACTGTTGAACATCCTTCAGTGATTCAATTTTGATCTGGCATATTAGGCGACTTTCCAGAGATATAACAACCATATAACAATCACAGCACGGAAACAGACCATCTTGGCCCTCCTAGTCCGTGCCGAACTCTTAATCTCACCTAGTCCCACCTACCCGCACTCAGCCCATAACCCTCCACTCCTTTCCTGTCCATATACCTATCCAATTTTACCATAAATGACACAACTGAACTGGCCTCTACTACTTCTACAGGAAGCTCATTCCACACAGCTATCACTCTCTGAGTAAAGAAATACCCCCTCGTGTTTCCCTTAAACTTTGCCCCCTAAATCTCAAATCATGTCTTCTCGTTTGAATCTCCCCTACTCTCAATGGAAACAGCCTATTCACGTCAACTCTATCTACCCCTCTCAAAATTTTAAATACCTCGATCAAATCCCCCCTCAACCTTCTACGCTCCAATGAATAGAGACCTAACTTGTTCAACCTTTCTCTGTAACTTAAGTGCTGAAACCCAGGTAACATCCTAGTAAATCGTCTCTGCACCCTCTCTAATTTATTGATATCTTTCCTATAATTCGGTGACCAGAACTGCACACAATATTCTAAATTTGGCCTTACCAATGCCTTGTACAATCTTAACATTATATCCCAACTTCTGTACTCAATGCTTTGATTTATAAAGGCCAGCATTCCAAAAGCCATCTTCACCACCCTATCTACATGAGACTCCACCTTCAGGGAACTATGCACTGTTATTCCTAGATCTCTCTGTTCCTCTGCATTCCTCAATGCCCTACCATTTACCCTGTATGTTCTATTTGGATTATTCCTGCCAAAATGTAGAACCTCACACTTCTCAGCATTAAACTCCATCTGCCAACATTCAGCCCATTCTTCTAACCGGCATAAATCTCCCTGCAAGTTTTGAAAACCCACCTCATTATCCACAACACCTCCTACCTTAGTATCATCGGCATACTTACTAATCCAATTTACCACCCCATCATCCAGATCATTTATGTATATTACAAACAACATTGGGCCCAAAACAGATCCCTGAGGCACCCCACTAGTCACCGGCCTCCATCCCGATAAACAATTATCCACCACTACTCTCTGGCATCTCCCATCTAGCCACTGTTGAATCCATTTTATTACTCCAGCATTAATACCTAACGACTGAACCTTCTTAACTAACCTTCCATGTGGAACTTTGTCAAAGGCTTTGCTGAAGTCCATATAGACTACATCCACTGCCTTACCCTCATCAACATTCCTCGTAACTTCTTCAAAAAATTCAATAAGGTTTGTCAAACATGACCTTCCACGCACAAATCCATGCTGGCTACTCCTAATCAGATCCTGTCTATCCAGATAATTATTAATACTATCTCTAAGAATACTTTCCATTAATTTACCCACCAATGATGTCAAACTGACAGGTCTATAATTGCTAGGCTTACTCCTAGAACCCTTTTTAAACAATGGAACCACATAAGCAATACGGCAATCCTCTGGCACAATCCCTGTTTCTAATGACATCTTAAAGATCTCCGTCAGAGCTCCTGCTATTTCTACACAAACTTTCCTCAAGGTCCTGGGGAATATCCTGTCAGGACCCAGAGATTTATCCACTTTTAAATTTCTTAAAAGCGCCAGTACTTCCACCTCTTTAATTGTCAAAGGTTCCATAACTTCCTTACTTGTTTCCCACACCTTACACAATTCAATATCCTTCTCCTTAGTGAATACCGAAGAGAAGAAATCTTTCAAAATCTCTCCCATCTCCTTCGGTTCCACACATAGCTGACCACTCTGATTCTCTAAGGGGCCAATTTTATCCCTCACTATCCTCTTGCTTTTAATATAACTGTAGAAACCTTTTGGATTTACCTTCACCTTATTTGCCAAACCAACCTCGTATCTTCTCTTAGCTTTTCTAATCTCTTTCTTAAGATTCCTTTTACATTCTTTATATTCCTCGAGCAATTCCTTTACTCCATGCTGCCTATATCTATTGTAGACATCCCTCTTTTTCCGAACCAAATTTCTAATATCCCTTGAAAACCATGGTGCTTTCAAACTTTTAACCTTTCCTTTCAACATAACAGGAACATAAAGATTCTGTACCCTCATAATTTCACCCTTAAATGACCTCCATTTCTCTATTACATCCTTCCCATAAAACAACTTGACCCAATCCACTCTCTCTAAATCCCTTTGCATCTCCTCAAAGTTAGCCTTTCTCCAATCAAAAATCTCAACTCTAGGTCCTGTCCTGTCCTTCTCCATAATTATATTGAAGCTAATGCTATTGTGATCACTGGACCCGAAGTGCTCCCTAACACATACATCTGTCAGCTGACCTATCGCATTCCCTAACAGGAGATCCAACACTGCCCCATCTCTAGTCGGTACTTCTATGTATTGTTGCAAAAAACTATCCTGCACACATTTCACAAACTCTAAACCATCCAGCCCTTTTACAGAATGAGCTTCCCAGTCTACGTGTGGAAAATTAAAATCTCCCACAATCACCACCTTGTGTTTACTACAAATATCTGCTATCTCCTTACACATTTGCTCTTCCAACTCACGCTCCCCATTAGGTGGCCTATAATACACTCCTATCAGTGTTACTACACCTTTCCCATTCCTCAATTCCACCCAAATAGTCTCCCTAGAGGAGCTCTCTAATCTATCCTTCCAAAGCACTGCCATAAGATTTTCTCGGACAAGCAATGCAACACCTCCTCCTCTGGCCCACCTGAAGCAACTAAATCCAGGAATATTTACTTGCCAATCACACCCTTCCTGCAACCATGTTTCACTAATAGCTACAACATCATAATTCCAGGTATCAATCCACGCTTTAAGCTCATCCACCTTTCTTACAATGCTCCTAGCATTAAAATAGATACATTTAAGATACTCTCCACCCCCTCCTCTCTTTTCATCCCTAACAATGCATTTAAATTTATTATCCTTTTCTTTCTTCTCCCCTACATCTTCGGGCTGAGTGCATCCCTTCTCCATCACCTGCCTTTCCTCCCTCACACACTGTCTATTTACTTGCTCTACTGGTGAATTAACCTCCTCTCCCATGATTTCCTCAAATTGATTCCCGCCCCCCCATTTTACTAGTTTAAAGTCTGCCCTGTAGCCCTAGCAAACCTCCCCGCTAGGATATTGGTCCCCCCAGGATTCAAGTGTAACCCATCCTTCTTGAACAGGCCACGCCTGCCCCAGAAGAGGTCCCAATGATCCAGAAACTTGCATCCCTGCCCCCTGCTCCAATCCCACAGCCATGCATTCATCCTCCACCTAATTCTATTCCCACTCTCACTGTCGCGTGGCACAGGCAGTAATCCCAAGATTACCACCTTTGCGGTCCTTCTTCTTAACTGCCTTCCTAACTCCCTATACTCTCGTTTCAGGACCTCTTCCCCTTTCCTACCTATGTCATTGGTACCTACATGTACCACGACCTCTGGCTCCTCACCCTCCCACTTCAGGATATCTTGGACGCGATCAGAAACGTCCCGAACCCTGGCACCAGGGAGGCAAACTACCATCCGGGACTCCTGATCACCTCCACCGAACCGCCTGTCTGAACCCCTGACTATCGAGTCCCCTATTATCTTACTTGGACCTCTTGCATTTTATTTGATTACCAGACCAGATGTCGCTCATCTGGCCGTCAACACACTGTGGACACGTGGTTCATCCAGTACTTCTGGTTGAGGAACTCTGAATGATTTTGTGGGGACACACTCATCTAGGACTGTTTTTTATAAAGTTTGTGACAACAGTAGTATATTTGTTCAGATCCTCTGATGAGTCCTTTGACACAGCCCATACCCCTGACTCGAGCCATCTCATAGCCTCCCATGACCACACCTTCGTTGTCATTATCTCTGGAGCTTTGCTCTTGAGCCACTGCCAGTATGCAGGTAGGAGAAGGACAGCCAAGTGATCAGATTTCCTGAAAAGTGGTCCAGGCAAATACTACCAATTGTAGTATAGCAGTGATTGAGTGTGCTGCTGGTGATATCTTGATGATAATTGGGAAGAGAGATTTCTTCAAACGAGCTGAATAAAGTCCCTGACAATGATTTGAAAGGTGTTGAGGTAGACTGTTCCTTGTTTGTCAATGGTGGCACTCAGTACATCGAGTGCCTGCTTAACATTGGCCTTGATGGTATGTAGATTGTAGTCAGAATAACAGAGGAGAACTCTCTTAAACAGTTAGTACTTAATCATTAGATGTTCCAGATTGGGGAACAAGACTGCTGCATCCATGCACCACAAATAATTTATCATGAAACGCAGACCCCCACCTTTTGTCTGCTCTGCATCAGCAGTCCAATCTATCCTATGTATTGAGATGCCCTCAGGTTTGATCACTGAATCAGGTGTGTTCAGTGTGAGCTATGTTTCCATGAAACAGAGAACGTAGCAATTCCTTATTTCCCTCTGATTCCACAATCTTGCCCTTAGGTCTTCAATCTTGTTCTCCAGCGACATTTGCTAATAAGATGTTAGAGGAGGATTCATACCCCAGCATTTTAGCTTGGTTGACGTCCTTCCCTTCTCCTACTCTTTCAACGGTGGTGATGTATTTTGGTCTGCTTTAAGGTGCAGTACCTGCGTGCTCGAGAGTTAAGTCCGCTGAGGCCTTCAGAAAATCATGAAAACACCAGTTCATTAACATGGTTCAAAAGTACATTACTTAAAGAGAAATTACAAGCTGCAGATTGCAGTGGGAGCAGTTCAGAAGTATATTTAGAAGTTTTGTCAGCTGTCCGCAACACATCACTGTGGTTCACTAGTGCTATCTTACCTTTTGACAAAAACTTCAAACACTTTTTAGAATTAGCATTCCAAACTCAGTTTCCTTAAGTCTGGGGTTTGTATGGCTCTTGTGATGAAATCAGCATTTTGGGTTGTTTTCATTTAAAATGCCGAGTTATCAGCTCGGTGACTGTTTTGTGAGGCTTGGGCATAGAATCAAATGTCAGTCTTCAGTTGCAGCTGTTGTGATGCTGTGATCTGTAAACTCTGCAGCCTGTAATTGGACACCGTTGATGATATTTTGTGTCACTTATCATTCTATCCAACAAAGTGCTTCTGTGAAATATGTTTTTGCAGCATCGGTTACTGAAAAGCAACCAATAAATGAATACATAGGTGGAGAAGTTAGTGGAGTAGACGTGTGGAGAGGTGACTCCAGAGACCTTGTTCAATACTCAGTTCTGTTACTTAGAATGATGTTAAAAGCTCCCCCCCATTTCTATTCTGTCAAGTATTCACTTATTTTACCCATGATTTTTTCACCTATAATCTGAGCCCCCGTATTTGCCACTCACTGCATAACAGAATCAGCACACCATCACCCTTAGGTTTCAGCTTATTCACACTGTTTCTCAATGATATTGTAGGGTAATATAATTGGTGGAACATGCAGAATTCACTACCACCAACTCTGAGTTGGGGTTCACTAGTAGAGGCATGTCTGACGTGATTGTGTAATTACTTAAAGTACTTTTACTGCCCTTTGTGTTCAGTGTTTTGAAGTTTAATAAATGACTTGTTAGTTTTTCCTTAAATATGAAATGCTTCATGTCATTTTATTTGTGAAAACCTACACTATCACTGGAGTTCAATTTATCTGTTGCCCTAAGGATACTGAATATGTTTGGCAAATATTTATAAAACGTGGGAATTGTCACGAGGATAACCTTGATTGGTATTAGTTGATTATTGTCACAATACTGTGAAAAGATTGTTTAGATTGGATTACCTTTATATGTCACATATACAGCGGAATCGTTTGCATCAAATCAAACCAACAAGGGTTGTGCTGGGCAGCTCACAGTGTCACCACACTTCTGGTGACAACATAACATGTCCAGAACTAACTGACCCTAAGCCACATGTGGGAGGAAACCGAGCTCCTGGAGGAAACCCACACAGTCACAGAGAGAGCGTACAAACTCCTTACAGGCAGCAGTGGAAATGCAACCCTGATGGGTAACCACTGGCACTGTAATAGCGTTACAGTAATCACTACGCTACCATGCTGTCCACCACAGCGGCACAGAAGCTGTGGTTGAGTCTGATGGTACATGCTCTGAAGCTTCTGTCTGACAGGAGAGAGGAGAAGAGAGAATGCCTGGGGTTGGGTGGGGGGCTCTCGATTACATTGGCTGCTTCGCTGAGGCAGCAGGAGGCTAGTTTACGTTTTGGATTGGACTGAGTTAGCAGCTAATCCACTGCGTTAATTCCCTTCAGGAGGTGACCTTGAACTATTAATGTACTCCCAGCCATACAGACTTTAACCTTTTAATGTGGTTCTCTAGATGTTATCTTGACTATATTGCTAGATATTTACATTCATCCTCAGTATTTTCCTTCATCTGCTTATATCTGCTTTAAGTCTGGAAGGAAATGTTAGTTGGTGAGTGCAGTCTTAAGAACTGGAGTAAGCTAATCAGCTCTTTGGGTCATTTACACTAATGTACTAGATCCCAGCTAATTCAACCTGAACTCCATTTGCCTGACTAATTAGTCAGGGATTACATAATCCTTAACTAATTAGTTCTCTCATACAGCTCACTGAATCCTTTCCATAGAAGCACTGTCAGAGACTTGGATGTAACCTATCTATCTGTTTGCTCACCAGCCTTTGAAGGAGAGAGGCAAAAATGAGAAAGAATAAACAAGATTAAATATGATTTAATTTAAACCTTAATAACTGTTGTAACTAAACTGGTTGGACCCTGAAACTAGGTCAGGAGATTGTAATAACAATGAACTCAACCCTATTGTTTCCAACTGAAGCTGTACATTGTCTTTGTTCAGCTTGCTAATAAACATGATTGTACACAGAGCACTAACTGTGTTACTTGCCTCACAGCAAGACAATATTGCAGGTGTCTAGCTTCAATCAAAACTAGCTAGCACACCTTAAAGTCAACTTGCACTACTCAAGCAAATGGTGCATGATGACTGCAGCAGACGGTGGAAACAGCGAATCTGGCCTGGAAAATGGTGGGAGACTGCAATGTTTCAGCATTGAGCAAGATGAAAGAGCAGAAAAATTAAGAGGCCCTGAAACACAGTGAAGAGGTTTTTATGCATTGAGTTGCTGTCACGTGATTGGCTAATTAGATATTTGCAGTAGTAAGCAGTTAGGTGGCCACCGACTATGTGTGTGTGTGTATATATATATATATATACTGGGGTTAAATAGGCTGCGGGTGATGCATCTGTAATGACCAGCTGTTGAATCCTGTTAGCTGGGAGGGAACGGCGAGGTGTCAACAGAAGTATGCCTCACACTGATTCCAATTCTGATTCTGGCAGTCCATTCTGCCTTCCTCTTCCACTTTCTTCTCATGTCTTTTAATCAATCTCTATCTGACTGAGGCCAAGGGCTTTCCCATCATGATGGTTGAGATTATCACCTTGACACCTGCTAATGTGGCCTTATCTCACTCTGATATTGCAGTGAAGATGTCCTTGCTACCTCACTAAGTTTCAGGTAGGAGAACAGCTCCCTGAAAACCTCCACAAGATCTAGTCTTCTATTGAGATCTTACCCCTCCCCCAACAACTTGTCTCATCTCGGGATGCTCTGTTCATCCCGCAAGTCCTGCTCTCATTGGCAATTCTTACCACCATACATGTCTCTGAGAGCAACTGATTGTGCTGAAATCTTGAAGTCAGGATAATGTTCTTCAGCACCTGCTGTGTCACTCTCTCTATACTTGACCAACTTTAAGATAATCTTGAAAAAGTACAAGATTGGTGCATAATCATAGCAGCACTGCAGAAATCAATCAGCAACAATTTGAGTGTAGTACTTGTGGGGACCCTTCCTGCTTTTGAGTGAATGCTCAGCTGTGTGAGTCAGATTTGCAACAATATACATAACGGAGCCAATTACTCATCTGAAGCAATATCCACCTTTAAATCATTTTCTCCAATAATGCTGCCAGTTTATTGTTTATTTCCAGAATTTTTGTTTCAGATTTCAAGTATCCATGATATCAGGGACAGGGAACACCTTGGGGTCCTAATAATTCTCTAACTTCTGGTAATTTCTCCCCTTCCCCATCTTTCTTTTACCATTCACCTTTCTGGTTCCCGTCTTACCCCTCTCCTCCCTTACCCATTACCGGCCACCTTGTCTTTCCTTTTCTCCATGGTCCACTCTCCTCTCCTGCCCTTCTACCTATCATCGCTCAGCTTCTCACTTCATCGCCCCCTCCCTCAGCCACCCACCTTCATTCTCACCTGGTCTCATCTTTCACCTACCAACTGCCACTACTTCCCCTTTCTCTGCCTTCCTATTCTGGCTTCTTCCCCCTTCTTTTCCAGTCCTGATGAAAGGTCCCAGCCTGAAACATTAACTGTTTATCCCTCTTCATAGGCGCTGCCTATTGCTGAGTTTTTCCAGAATTTTGTGTCTGTTGTTAAAACTATAATCTGCATGTAAAGACACAGGCTAATTACGTACAGTCAAATTACATACAGCGAGAGCACACCTATAAAAATAATTGACATGCAAACGGGATGGAGATCCCTGAGAAAAGGAACAGTAGGTATAATGCAGGGAATGTTGTGTACATAACTTTCTTGGTTGAAGACTTTGAGATATGCAGCATGTACAAAGGACTGACAGAACATTTGAGGATAATATGTGGGTCTTTAGCCTGGATTAACAAGGCCAAGGATTGTGACCACTTCTGTTCTCAATCTCATGAGAGACAGAGAAAAAGTGAGAGAAAAATGCTGTACGTGAATCAACAAATTTTGATCTCAGCATCATCAGGGGAGTATCCAAACTGACTTCACAAAACATTGAACACAGGTGCATGTCAAGACAAACAAAACAGACTTTGGCATCATGAAGGAAGATTTTCTGGAGTCCGTTAAAGGAAAATCTTGATTAAGAAAGGATTTAGGGAGTGTAGGACTGAAGATATAGCTGCCAAAGGTGGGGCTCCACAAAATCTGAGAGGTAGATGACGGCAGAAATGGGGACAGTTGTGGGAGACGGGGTTTAAAGGATTAGGGGAGATTAGAGAGAGTGATGGACAAGGCCAGAAACTGGGGAGCAAATATAGCGAGAAGTGAATGGATTTGATTTAATTGCTAAGGCCATGCATTTAAGCCCATAATAAACATGGCTACATAGGTAAGAAAATGGCCTAAGGACTTGAGCAAGATAAACCCAGGTGATGGAACAGCACAGCATATATGAATACTTCTTTTAATCATGCATCATTTTAGGATATAGAATCCCTGACTGTGGCTGAATAAAAATCAACTGTATCATCTTAAGAGGTGAGAAAATATTCAAAATGTAAAAAAAGACGTATTTTATGAAAAGAGTATGTTAGTGGTTTCAATGGATAGCTCTTTCAGAAAGGTAGCATGCACACAATAGGCCAAATGGTCAGTTTCTATCCTGTAAAATTCTGGGATTCTTCAATGTCTGCTGGATTGAACCATACCCTACTATGTCCATTCACATTTGTATTTCCAATCCTATCCAATTTCTCAAAGTCAAAATAAGTATATTATGAAGTATGTCTATGTCACCATACACAACCTGAGATTCATTTTCTTGCTGGTACTTACAGGAAAATAATGACATACAATAGAATAAATAAAGATTGAGAAGCAAACAGTGTGCGAAGGAAGACAAATTGTGCAAATAATATATACAAACTCGAGGACTCTACAATTCATATTCTCAGCATTATTTGTATACACAGTATATAAATAATACTGACAACATGAACTGTAGAGTCCTTGAAAGTAAAACTGTAGTTTGTGGAATCAGTTCAGAGTTGAGGTGAGTGAAATTATTCATGTTGATTCAGGAGACTGATGCTTGTAGTGTAATAACTGTTCCTGAAACTGGTGAGGTGGTTGCAGAAATCAGTCAAGAGGACTATCACAGTATAGCTTAATGAGGTAATCTTTATGCTTCAGGGCCATTTTGAACAGACTAACTGGCAGATGTTTAAGGAGGCTGCCTAAACAGAGAAGACACAGACCTTAAGGAATATGCCTCATCTGTCATCGGCTAACTTAGAAACATAAAAAACCTACAGCACAATACAGGCCCTTCGGCCCACAAAGTTGTACTGAACATGTCCCTACCTTAGAAATTACTAGATTACCCATAGCCCTCTATTTTTCTAAGCTCCATGTACTTATCCAAAAGTCTCTTAAAAGACCCTATCGTATCCGCCTCCACCCGGACGTTGCCAGCAGCCCATTCCGTACACTCACCACTCTCTGAGTAAAAAACTTACCCCTGATATCTCCTCTGTACCTACCCCCCAGCACCTTATACCTGTGTCCTCTTGTGGCAACCATTTCAGCCCTGGGAAAAAGCCTCTGACTATCCACAAGATCAATGCCTCTCAACATCTTATACATCTCTATCAGATCACCTCTCATTCTCTGTTGCTCCAAGGAGAAAAGGCCGAGTTCACTCAATCTATCCTCATAAGGCATGCTCCCCAATCCAGACAACATCCTTGTAGATCTCCTCTGCACCCTTTCTATGGCTTCCACATCCTTCCTGTAGAGAGGCGACCAGAACTGAGCACAGTACTCCAAGTGGGATCTGACCAGGGTCCTATATAGCTGCAACATTACCTCTTGGCTCCTAAATTCAATTTACATGAATAGTCTTCTCACTGTACAACCAGAAGCCCTGGCCGAATGCTGAAGTGCACTCCCTGCTAAAAGCCCGGGACACAGCCTTCAAGTCTGATGACAAAACAGCCCTCAGAGCTGCCAAGAGAAACCTCATCTTGGGCATCAAGAGCCCTAAGACCTCCTACACTCAAAAAATTCAGGATACCTCTCTGATAATGATCCAGTGTGTGTCTGGGCATCATGGGCATTGCTAATTATGCAAGGAGAAACAATACTGATGGCACCAGTGACGTCTCCCTCCCTGATGTTTGAAACAGCATTTATTCATGCTTTGAGGCAGGCAACACAACATTGGCCACAAAATCAACCACATCCCAGGTGAGCAGTTACTGTCTGTAACAGCAACAGAGCTGAGAAGACCTCTCCAGAGAGTCAACCCCCATAAGGCGACCAGGCCTGACAACATTCCCAGGCTCAGGGAGTATCAGGGGGTGTGTACACCAGCTCACAGACACCTCCAAGGACTTCTTCAACACATCACATATCCAGGCATGTGTCCCCACATGCTTCAAATCAGTCACCATCATCCTTGTACCAAAGACCTCTGCACCATCAGGAAAAAACAAATACCACTGTCTGGTGGCAATGATGCCCCACAGGGCTGTGAGCTGAGCTCATTGCTCGACACTCTGCTTACACATAACTGCATGGTCAAACACCCAATTAAGTCCTGCTGAAGGGTTTCAGCCTGAAGCGTCGACTGTACTCTTTTTCATAGATGCTGCCTGGCCTGCTGAGATCCCCCAGCATTTTGTGTGTGTTACTTTGAATTTCCAGCATCTGCAGATTTTCTCTAGTTTGTGACCCAAGTAATCATGTTGTCAAGTTCACCAAAGACATAACAGTGATGGAACTCAGCACCAACAACAATCAGATGGCCTACAGAGAGGAGGTGGAAGAACTCAAGGCCTGTGCCAGGCAGATCACCTCTTCCTCAAGGTCAACACAGAGATGCGTGCAACTTACCTTCTGACTTCCCGAAGTCTGTCCACTATCTCCAAGGCTCAGGTCATAGAATTCCCTCCCTAACAGCACTGTGGGTGTACATACACCTCAGGGACTGCAGTGGCTCAAGAAGGCAGCTCATCACCACCTTTTCAAGGGTAATTAAGGATGGGCAATAAATGCTGGCTTAGCTGGCGATGCCCACATCCTGTAAATGAATTTTAAAAAATCAAGACAAAGGAATGATGGCCTGAAATGTCGAATGTACACTTTTCCATAAATGCTGCCTGGTCTGCTGAGTTCCTCCAGCATTTTGTATGTGTTCCTTCGATTTCCAGCATCTGCAGATTTTCTCTTGTTTGTGAAAGGAGACGGTTCTCGACTTGAGAAGAATTTGCACCACTCTTTACATCGGTGGCACAGCAGTGGAAACAGTGAGCAGCTTCAGATTCCTAAAAGTGCACATCTCGCACAACCTCTCATAGTCCCAGAGCACATTATCTAAAATCAGGAAAGCTCACCAATGCCTCTACTTCCTGAGGAGGCTGAAGAGAGCTGGACTATGTAACATCTATACTCATGTCATTCTATGCATGCATAGTCAAGAGCATCCTAACAAGCTGCATCATTTTATGGTATGAAAACTGCTCTGCGGTGGACAGGAAGACTGCAGTGGACAACAGGTAGTCAAAGCTGCCCAATGCATCACCAGTAATAGGCTAACTGCTATCAAGAACATACAGTATATACAGAAGGGAGCAAGAAATGGGCAAGTGACATTATGAAGGGTCCCACCCACTATGTTCCTGATCTGTTTGTCCCACTCCCATCCAGGAGAAGGCTATGTAGCATCCACACCAGACCACTAGATCAAAAACAGTTACTTTCCCCAAGCAGTAAGGCTGAACAGAATTTCCACCGACTAACAAACCTCTCCAAAACCCCAACCACCACTACTTTATTATCTTTCAAAAGATGATAGATTCTGGCCTGGTTCCGGAGGACTGGAAGATTGCAAATGTCACTCCACTATTTAAGAAGGGGGCAAGGAAGCAAAAAGTAAATTATAGACCTGTTAGCTTGACATCAGTGGTTGGGAAGTTGTTGTTGATTGTCAAGGATGAGGTTACGGAGTACCTGGAGGCATGTGACAAGATAGGCAGAACTCAGCATGGTTTCCTTAAAGGAAAATCCTGCCTGACAAAGCCAGTACAATTTTTTGAGGAAATTACAAGTAGGCTAGACAAGGGAGATGCAGTAGATGTTGTGTATTTGGATTTTCAGAAAGCCTTTGACAAGGTGCCGCACATGAGGCTGCTAAACAAGATAAGAGACCATGGAAATACGAGAAAGTTACATACGTGGATAGAGCTTTGGCTGATTGGCAGGAAACAGAGAGTGGGAATAAAGGGATCCCATTCTGGTTGGCTGCTGGTTACCAGTGGTGTTCCACAGGAGTCCTTGTTGGGGCCACTTCTTTTTACGTTGTATATCAATGATTTGGATTATGGAATAGATGGCTTTGTGGGTAAGTTTGCTGCTGATACAAAGATAGGTGGAGGGGCCGGTAATGCTGAGGAAACAGAGAGTCTGCAGAGAGACTTGGATAGATTGGGGGAATGGGCAAAGAAGTGGCAAATGAATTACAATGTCAGAAAGTGTACAGTCATGCACTTTGGTAGAAGAAATAAACAGGCAGACTATTATTTAAAAAGGGAGAGAATTCAAAGTTCTGAGATGCAACGGGACTTGGGAGTCCTCATACAGGATACCCTTAAGGTTGACCTCCAGGTTGAGTCAGTGGTGAAGAAGGCGAATGCAATGTTGGCATTCATTTCTAGAGGAATAGAGTATAGGAGTAGGGATGTGATGTTGAGGCTCTATAAGGCACTGGTAAGACCTCACTTGGAATACTGTGTGCAGTTTTGGGCTCCTTATTTAAGAAAGGATGTGCTGACATTGGAGAGGGTTTAGAGAAGATTCACTAGAATGATTCCAGGAATGAGAAGGTTAATATATGAGGAATATTTGACCGCTCTTGGACTGTACTCCTTTGAGTTTAGAAGAATGAGGGGGGACCTCATAGAAACATTTCGAATGTTGAAAGGCATGGACAGAGTGGATGAGGCAAAGTTGTTTCCCATGGTGGGGGAGTCTAGTACGAGAGGACATGACTTGAGGATTGCAGGGCGCCCATTCAGAACAGAGATGCGAAAAAAATTTTGTAGCCAGAGGGTGGTGAATCTATGGAATTTGTTGCCACAGGCGGCAGTGGAGGCCGAGTCATTGGGTGTATTTAAGGCAGAGGTTGTTAGGTATCTGAGTGGTCAGGGCATCAAAGGTTATGGTGAGAAGGCGGGGGAATGGGACTAAAGGGGAGATTGGATCAGCTTATGATGAAATGGCGGAGCAGACTCAATGAGCTGAATGGCTGACTTCTGCTCCTTTGTCTTATGGTCTTATGGTATTTCCTGTCAGTCACTTTATGTATAGGCACTTCTGTGCTGAGCGTCACTTTATCGACATTACAATTAATCTGTGCAAATAAGCTATCTTACAGATTTATATTTACTCTGTTTTTATTATTATTATGTTCCTTATGCTATTGCGTTATTTTCTTGTGCTGCATTAGATGCGGAGTATCAATTATTACATTTTCCTAATGCGCTTGGCATTAAACAATCCGGAATCTTGAGAATCTTTTTCTCATGTATCCCAGGAGTTTGCATGATTTCCAGATGAGAATATATAGTCTGACAAACTTGCTTTCGCAGTTGTGTGGCCAATCTGGATGAACCTGTCACCCGATGCCAGTCACTGCCTTTTGATTGCACTGTGATGTTATGGACAGTTCATTACACCAGTGCACCGACATTTTAGTGAGAATGGAACAATGAAATTAAATAACTCAATAGCATGCACTATTATCCCTGCATATCCAACTTATATGTCTTTAGAATATAGGGATCATAATGCAGTCAAATAATTTAGATTTGTTCATTTAGTATAGGAATATCCAAATGTGAGTAACAGGGTAGAATTAAAAAATAGGAGCTCAAATAATTTACACAACACTCCAAAACACTGATTGAGCTATAGGCTGAAATCTAATTGTGGAATTCTGATTGTACCGTGTAATTATCCAAATAATAGTATAAGATTATAGTCTTGCACATGTTCTGTATTAAAGGGCTGATAGAATCATTGAGTGTTCTAACCACTGGGTGACGTATTAATTCCAGCTGCAGGTGGGAGATGGCTAGTGATTACAGGGAGGGAGTAATCAAAAGTGTTGCAAATAGGCATATTAATTCTTAAGTTCTTCCTCTTTGACAGAGCTTTGGAGTCAAATATGAGTTATTTCCATTCCAGCTCTGTGGAATTTGAGATGGTCAATGTGAGAATCACGGTCTGTGTAAGAGTGGGGTGGGGTCTGTTTCACAAGGCTGAAAGGCAGATGAGTTATAGAAACATAGAAACATAGAAAATAGGTGCAGGGGTAGGCCATTCGGCCCTTCGAGCCTGCACCGCCATTCAGTATGATCATGGCTGATCATCCAACTCAGAACCCTGAACATGCTTTCTCTGCATACCCCTGATCCCTTTAGCCACAAGGGCCATATCTAACTTCCTCTTAAATATAGCCAATGAACTGGCCTCAACTGTTTCCCGTGGCAGAGAATTCCACAGATTCACCACTCTCTGTGTGAAGAAGTTTTTCCTCATCTCGGTCCTAAAAGGCTTCCCCTTTATCCTTAAACTGTGACCCCTCGTTCTGGACTTCCCCAACATCGGAAACAATCTTCCTGCATCTAGCCTGTCCAATCCCTTTAGAATTTTATACATTTCAATAAGATCCCCCCTCAATCTTCTAAATTCCAGTGAGTATAAGCCTAGTCGATCCAGTCTTTCTTCATATGAAAGTCCTGCCATCCCAGGAATCAATCTAGTGAACCTTCTTTGTACTCCCTCTATGGCAAGAATGTCTTTCCTCAGATTAGGGGACAAAAATTGCACACAATATTCTAGGTGTGGTCTCATCAAGGCCTTGTACAACTTCAGTAGAACCTCCCTACTCCTGTACTCAAATCCTTTTGCTATGAATGCCAACATACCATTTGTCTTTTTCACCGCCTGCTGTACCTGCATGCCCACCTTCAATGACTGGTGTACAATGACACCCAGGTCTCGGTGCATCTCCCCTTTTCCTAATCGGCCACCATTCAGATAATAATCTGTTTTCCTGTTCTTGCAACCAAAGTGGATAACCTCACATTTATCCACATTAAATTACATCTGCCATGAATTTGCTCACTCACCAAACCTATCCAAGTCACCCTGCATCCTCTTAGCATCCTCCTCACAGCTAACACTGCCGCCCAGCTTCATGTCATCCACAAACTTGGAGTTGCTGCATTTAATTCCCTCGTCTAAATCATTAATATATATTGTAAACAACTGGGGTCCCAGCACTGAGCCTTGCAGTACCCCACTAGTCACTGCCTGCCATTCTGAAAAGGTCCCGTTTACTCCCACTCTTTGCTTCCTGTCTGCCAACCTATTCTCTATCCACATCAATACCACACCCCCAATACCGTGTGCTTTAAGTTTGCACACTAATCTCCTGTGTGGGACCTTTGTCAAAAGCCTTTTGAAAATCAAAATATACCACATCCACTGGCTCTCCCCTATCCACTCTACTAGTTACATCATCAAAAAATTCTATAAGATTCGTCAGACATGATTTTCCTTTCACAAATCCATGCTGACTTTGTCCGATGATTTCACCTCTTTCCAAATGTGCTGTTATCACATCTTTGATAACCGACTCTAGCATTTTCCCCACCACCGATGTCAGAATAACCAGTCTATAATTCCCCGGTTTCTCCCTTCCTCCTTTTTTAAAAAGTGGGGTTACATTAGCCACCCTCCAATTCTCAGGAACTAATCCAGAATCTAAGGAGTTTTGAAAAAATATCACTAATGCATCCACTATTTCTTGGGCTACTTCCTTAAGCATTCTGGGATGCAGACCATCTGGCCCTGGGGATTTATCTGCCTTTAATCCCTTCAATTTACCTAACACCACTTCCCTACTAACATGTATTTCCCTCAGTTCCTCCATCTCACTAGACCCTCGGTCCCTTACTATTTCCAGATTATTTATGTCCTCCTTAGTGAAAACGGAACCAAAGTAGTTAATCAATTGGTCTGCCATGTCTTTGTTCCCTATGATCAATTCACCTGTTTCTGACTGTAAAGGGCCTACATTTGTCTTGACCAATCTTTTTCTTTTCACATATCTATAAAAGCTTTTACAGTCAGTTTTTATGTTCCCTGCCAGCTTTCTCTCATAATCTTTTTTCCCTTTCCTAAATAAGCCCTTTGTCCTCCTCTGCTGGACTCTGAATTTCTCCCAATCCTCAGTTGTGCCACCTTTTTTTGCTACTTTATATGTTTTTTCTTTGGATTTGATACTATCCCTAATTTCCCTTGTCAGCCACAGGTGAACTACCTTCCCTGGTTTATTCTTTTGCCAAACTGGGATGAACAATTGTCGTAGTTCATCCATGCGATCTTTAAATGCTTGCCATTGCATATCCACTGTCAACCCTTTAAGTATCATTTGCCAGTCTATCTTAGCTAATTCACATCTCATACCTTCAAAGTTACCTTTCTTTAAGTTCAGAACCTTTGTTTCTGAATAAACTATGTCACTCTCCATCTTAATGAAGAATTCCACCATATTATGGTCACTCTTACCCAATGGGCCTTGCACAACAAGATTGCTAACTAACCTTCCTCATTGCTCAATACCCAGTCTAGAATGGCCTGCTCTCTAGTTGGTTCCTCGACATGTTGGTTCCGAAAACCATCCCGCATACATTCCAAGAAATCCTCTTCCTCAGCACCCTTACCAATTTGGTTCACCCAATCCATATGTAGATTGAAGTCATCCATTATAACTACTGTTCCTTTATTATACGCATTTCTAATTTCCTGTTTAATGCCAACCCCAACCTCACTACTACTGTTAGGTGGCCTGTACACAACTCCCACCAGCTTTTTCTGCCCCTTAGTGTTATGCAGCTCTACCCATATCGATTCTACATCCTCCAGGCTAATGTCCTTCCTTTCTATTGCGTTAATCTCCTCTCTAACCAGCAATGCTACCCCACCTCCTTTTCTTTCCTGTCTATCCCTCCTGACTATTGAATATCCCTGGATGTTGAGCTCCCATCCTTGGTCACCCTGGAGCCATGTCTCTGTGATCCCAACTATATCATATTCATTCATAACTATCTGCACATTCAATTCATCCACCTTGTTATGAATGCTACTCGCATTGACACACAAAGCCTTCAGGCTTGTTTTTACAACACTCTTAGCCCTTATACAATTATGTTGAAATGGGGGTGGTGCAGTTGGGCTTCCGCATGCTAATGACGAAGGGACCAAGGTTCTCAATGATACTTATCATACCCTGAGTGATATTTCTGTCTTTTGAAAAATCATAAAACAGGATTACCCTAAATCTCTGAGATTTCTTATAATTTTCCAAGGTACGTATGCAAGGAGAAGTGGTGGCAGCAGATGCTATAGTGGAGTTTTAACAGGCTTTTAGATGAGCATATGAACATGCAGTGAATGAAGGTAGATGCAGTGTGTTCAGGAAGCTGGAGTTAGTTTAATTTGGATTATTGTCTGTGGGCCACAGGATCTGTTTCTGGGCTGTACTATTCTACATTGAGGTCTTGATTTTCAAATGCCTTTTTCCTGAGGAAAAGCAAAGATAGTGCCAGTGAATTGAAGGTAATGTCAAATTTCATCACTGATATCTGCCTTGTGGTAAGGTCAATGCCAAAATACGTAGGTAGTCTGTGTTCTCCAGATTCTCATCTTGCATCTTGAGAGAGTGAGGGAAGATAAAGGTTGGGTTGTGGTGTGCTGAGGGTGATCTTTGACCTTGTTTTGTGAATGGAAAATATAAATACTAGTCTCTCCTGCACTTCAAGGAGCAAACTGACAAAGACTTGGAGCTGACATTTGCACCTTGCCTCATATTCTCACCTCACATTCGTGAAGTGAGGGCAAGCACTGATCTTAACCAACTGGTTCACAATGCTTGTAACCTCAGTGTAAACTGGCAACATCACCTCTGGATCTTTCCCTCTGTGCCTCACTGCAATAGTGCACCTCACCTTCTGCAACACCCGTCACTTCCACCCCAACACCAGCATCAACCCGACTTCAGGCATCCGGCCACAGTACACAGATGGATGGTGCTTACCTATGCATCCAATAAAGACCCATTTCAAATCATCATCTGTCAGGTTGCCGACAGTAATAGGACATCAATGAGATTGAAAGAGTGCAAAGAAATTTTACAAGGATGGTGCCAAGACTCAAGGACCTGAGTTATAAAGAAAGTTGAAAAGGTTAGGACTTTATCGCCTGGAACATAGGAGAGTGAGGGGAGATTTGAAACAAATATACAAGATTATGAGGTGTATTGATAGGGTAACTATAAGCAGCCTTTTTCTATTGAAGTTGAATGAGGCTAGAAATAGAGGTTATGGGTTAAGGGTAAAAGGTGAAACGTTTAAGAGGAACATGAGGGGGAACATCACTCTGAAGGTGGTGAGAGTGTGGAACAAGCAGCTGAAGAAAGCGGTGGGTGTAGGTTCCATTTCAACATTGAAGAGGTTTGGATAAGTACATGGATGGGAGGGGTATGGAGGGCTATGGTCCAGGTGAGGGCCGGTGGAACTAAGCAGAATAATAGTTTGGCATGTACTGAATGGGCTTGTTTCTATGCTGTAGTACTCTATGACTTTATGGCTCTTTAGTGGCATAACAATTAAATGAACAGCCACAAATATGTGCCTGTAATACTGTGAGCTGACAACAGAGCATCATACATAACCACCAGAACATCAGAACATTGACTTAATCGAGGTGTACAAGATGAGAAGAGGCATAGATTGAGTGGATAGCCTGAGACCTTTCCCCAAGTTGGAAATGGCTAATTTAAGGGGCATAATTTGAAAGTTATTGGAGAAAAATACGGGGAAAATGTCAGAAGTAAGTTTCTTACAGAGTGGTGGGTGCGTGGAATGCCCTGTCAGGGGTGGTGATAGAGACAGATACATTAGGGGCACTTAAGAAACTCTTAGATAGGCACATGGTTGACAGAAACATGGAGGGAAGGATTAGATTGATTTTAGAGTAGGTTAAGATAGCATCAGCCCAGTTCCAACCATGAACACACAACAGCTCACAAAACTGTGCCCCTCCGTCACTAATATCAGCAGTCTGCCCAGGTTCAGGACTCACATCATGCTGTGTAAGGTTGCCACAAGTACCAATGGCATTTGCTTTAACTGTGGCTTAGCTCCTCGGATATACCTTCCATTGATTCTTTTTCATGTGATTGCTGAACATTAGTTGGCTACTGTGTAATCTAGCTTTACAACAATGGTTCAATTTCAAGAAATACTTAATGAGCTGTAGAAGGTTTTACAACATTGTTAGGCAATAAATTAACTATTAATTTGGATTAAATGTAGTTGATTTTTCAAAATTACAGAATTTAATACCTAATTGAAATGTTAAAATATTAACATGGCCTGTAAAAGCAAAATACTGCAGATGCTATGGATCCGAATTAACAGCAAATACAGGCTGGATCCGAGGAGAGAGAAATAGTTTCAGACCATTTTAAATGGAAAAGTTAAACAAAATAAACTTTTGTGGATAACCCAAGTTTGGGTTGTTTCCCTTTCCCACAGCAACACAGTCCAATCTCTCACCTGGAAATTTAATGATTTATATTTTTTTAAATATATATTTCTGAAAAAAGAATCCCTTTTGATGCATCTGGTGGTTTAATAAGCTGTGTTACCCGAGCAGTCCTCCCATCAATCTTGTCTGACGAAGACAAAAGCCGAGGGTGTGTTATGCGCAACCTCTGAACTAGGCCATGACAGAACGAAGTTACAGCCAGGAAAATCTCATTAATCTCAGAGCTCACCTGTAAAGAATACGACAGCTTCGATCAGAGAAGCAGGCAAGATGATGAAAGCCAGGAACAGAGGATCAGAGAGGTGAAATTTCCAATTCTTAATGATGTGTGGAGACCATGACATGCCACCAAATGAAGACTCCGAACTCCTCTCTTAATGAAAGGGAGCAGGATAAAAATGGTTCATGGAAAGAAGGAAAGTGAAAAACATCACAAGCATCTGGAACAAAATAATATCTTTTTTCAAATTTTACTTGTAGAAAGCTTCCCATTTTCCTTCTTGTAAAAGTCTGAGATTTTGATTGAACATGACCTGTTGAGTGTGTAGCATATTTCAGAACTTTATTGCAAATGCAATTATTGAGCACCATTTCCATTTACTTCATCTATTTTGTTATATGTATCATATTGGTAAAGAAGGTGAATGGCATGGATGCCATTATTAGTCTAGGCATTGATTTCAAGAGTAAGGAATTTATCTTGCAGCTTTACAAAACTCTGGATGTGCCCCACCTGGAGCCCTGTATTCAATTCTGTTTGCCCTATTATAGAAAGGATGTCCAGGCTTTGGGGAGGGTGCAGCAAGGGTTCACCAGGATGTTGCTATAAGGAGAGGCTGGACAAACTAGGGTGATTTCCTCTGATGTGTTGGAAGGTGAAGGAAACCTAATTATGAAATTATGAGACGCAGAGAGAGTAAACAGTCAATATCTTCATTCCAGGGGAGAAATGTCTCATATTAGAGAATGCACTTTTAAGGTGAGAGGGGGAAAGTTTCAAGGAGATGTGTGAGGTAAGAATTTTACACAGAGAGTGGTAAGCACCTGGAAAGAGCTGGCGGGTGCAGATACTGTACAGACATTTCAGAGGCTCTTAGATAATCACAGGAAAAATGCAGAGAATAGGGGAATAGGGGCCATATGCAGGCAGATAGGATTAAGTGACATTAGCTTAATTAGCTTGGCACATACATCGTAGGCTAAAGGGCCTGTTCCTGTGTTGTACTCTTCTGTGTCTGTATTTTTGTACATTATAGGAGGTTGTTTCAGTCCATCAGTATATCATATCTCAAAGTGATCCCCATTCCCCAGAAAATCTCCTCTGTCACCTGTTTTTCCCACTTTCCCACCTTGCATCCAAATGCTTAAGACACTTGAGACATAAGAGGTTAGAGGAATTCCTTGTCTAAAAGAATAGAACTAACTTTCACTGTACTCGGAAAGCAGGGAAGAAAGAAGATAGAGCATCTGTGATTTCTACTCATCCTTTCAAATGAACAGGACTCTTATGAGTTTGGCATCTGCTAATGTCATTGGAATGTTCACTGAGACCTAAGCCAGAGCTTTGCGAACATTTCTATTCTTCAACTTTCCAAACAGGTTCTGAATGCCACTTGGTAGCTACTAATAGCTTATCCATCTACCCACACAATCGAATTCCCCCTGTGAAAAGACAATGTACTGTACATTCTCTAGCTCCAACCCCCCCCCCCACCACTAAACTAGAAAATGGATTGCACAGCATGTGTTTTAAGCACTACGTGATCCAAGCTCAAGTTTACATTGACCATATTGTATATGTACTTGTGATTAATTCTGGATGAAATTGTGCCAGTTGTGAAACTCATCCCAGAGGAAGTACACACACTAATAATATCCTTGTTGTGTGTACTGTGTCCCAACATAAGGTGAATCTCCAGGCTACAACCACTATGAACAGTTTCAGCAGAGTTAGCAGCACATCACTCTGACTGGCTGCTTTCACACTATACCAAGGGACGGTTTGTTGACATAGGAACATATAAGATGCCTTTTTTGGAACTGACTGCAGGCTGCCTGAGCCACTGTCCAGAGTGGGATTAAGCTTATCCTGTGGGTGCCCCAGTATCTGTATTTATTCCAGGGAAAGTGGGCTTCGTAAGCTTAGCTAGCATTTAATTGTCCACCCCTAGTTGTCCTAGAGAAGGTGGAGGCGAGCTACCTCCATGAACTGCTGCCGTCCTTGAGATATGGGTGTATCTGCAATGCTATTAGTGACAGACATCCAGGATATTGACAAAGTGATGGTAAAGGAATATAAAGAAAACGATATATTTCCAAGTCAGGAGCTTAAGGGCAACTTTCATGTTCCAGTGTTCCTATGCTTTTGCTGTCTTTTATAGAGGTCATGAGATGGGAAGGTACTGCCTAAGGAGTCTTGGTGAGTTACTGCAAACTCTAGAAGGTTGTGTATCTATTGTGCATCAAGTGCTGTTTGAGAATGGAATTGAGTGCCTGTCAAGCAAGCTGTTGTGTCTATTATAGTATCGAGCTTCTTGAGTGTAGTTGAAGCTGTATTTGACGAAGCAGTGGAGAATATTCCATCACACTGCAGACTCAAGCATAGTAGATGGTGTACAGGATTTGGGGAATAAGGAGATGTTACAGGCTACAGGATTCCTGACCTCTGACTTGCTCATGTCACCACATTGTGTATGTGGCTAGTTCAGTCCAGTGTCTGGTCAATAGCGACCACCAAACTATTGACAGTGAGGGATTCATTAAAGTCAGGAGGAGATAGTTGGATTTTCTCTTGTAGGACATCGAAATTGGCTGACATTTGTGTGGTAGGGATGTTACTCACCACACATCAGCCCAGGATATTGCTGTATTGGGATATGGACTGCTTTGTTATTTGAGGAATCGTGAATGGTACTAAACATTGTGCAGTCATCACTGAACACCCCAACTTCTGACCTTGCAGTAGAAAGAAGATCAGTAATGAAGTCGCTGAAAATGGCTGTGTCTAGGTCACCACCTCAAGAAACGTTCTGTGTTGAGATGAGTAACATTTTAAAAAGCGAGCAGATTGAGAGGGGGAAGGTCATTTCTTCGGCAGATTGAATGGGGCACGAGCGCATGAAGGTCAGGCTGTGAGACAGCGGGAGAGTTTAAAAAGCGAGCAGATTAACGGACCGGGCGTCAAAGGAGCAGGTGACGGAGTAGTGGGAACAGAGTAGGAAGGCTTTGGCTCAAAATGATTCAGCAAGCAGAGGCTGAGGACGAGCTTGCTCACAGTGAGGTAAGGCCAGGTAAGCTCCTTTAAATAACTCTAATTAGCTTAGGAGTAGGTAATGGAGGCAGCAGTTAGGGCAGTCAACTGCTCTGTTTGCAGTATGTGGGAAGTCAGGGACAGCACAATTGTCCCTGATGACTACACCTGCAAAAAGTGCATCCAGCTGCAGCTCCTGACAAACTGAGTTAGAGAACTGGAACTGGAGCTGGATGAACTTCGGATCATTCATGAGGCAGAAATAGAAGCAGGTCAGGAGGCAGGTAGCTGAGTGACTGTCAGGAGAGGGAAGGGGAATAGACAGGAAGAGCAGAGCACTCCAGTGGCTGCCCCATCAACAATAAGTATACCATTTTGGATACTGTTGGTGGGGATGACCCGCCAGGGACAGGTTGCAGTGGTTGTGTCTCTGGCACCGAGACTGAACCCTCAGCTCAGAAGGGAAGGAGGGAAAAGAGGAGAGCAGTAGTGATAGGGGATTCAATAGTTAGGGGGATAGATAAGAGGTTCTGTGGGAGAAATCAGGAATCCTGGATGGTCTGTTGCCTCTCTGGAGCCAGGGTCCGCGATATCTTGGATCGAGTTCTCAGCATTCTCAAGAGGGAGGGTGAGGAGCCAGATGTCGTGGTCCATGTAGGGACCAATGATGTGGATAGGAAGAAGGAGGAGGTCCTACAAAGAGAGTTTAGGAAATTAAGTGCAAAGTTGAAGGACAGGACCTGCTGGGTTGCAATCTCAGGATTGCTACCAGTTCCACATGCTAGTCAGGCTAGAAATAAGAACATAATACAGCTAAATATGTGGCTAATGAGATGGTGCAGGAGTGAGGGCTTCATGTTTCTGACAGTTGGGCCTTCTTCCAGGGGAGGTGGGACCTGTTCCGACAGGACGGTTTGTAGGAAGGTTTGCTAGTGCTGCTCCGGGGGGTTTAAACTAGATTTGCAGGGGGAGGGGAACCAGGCTGTTAGAGCAGATGGTGAGGTGGAGGAGGATAAAGGTCATGTGAGAACTGCAAGTATAGTGCATGGAGTAAAGCCAAATCTAACACATGAAGAGGCTTTGAGGAAAGAGAAGCAGAATAAATGGTGTAAAGGTAGTAAGGTAGAAAGTCTAAAGTGTGTGTACTTCAATGCAAGAAGCATCAGGAACAAAGGTGATGAACTGAGACTTGGATAATATGATGTAGTGGCTATTATAGAGACTTGGCTGGCACCAGGGTAAGAATGGATTCTCAACATTCCTGGATTTCAGTGCTTTAAAAGGGACAGAGAGGGGGGTAAAAGGGGAGGAGGGCTGGCATTACTGGTCAGGGATACTATTACACCTGCAGAAAGGGCGGGTAATGTAGCAAGATCCTCTTTTGAGTCAACATGTATGGAAGTCAGGAACAGGAGGGGAGCAGTTACTCTACTGGGAGTATTCTGTAGGCCCCCTGGTAGCAGCAGAGATACCGAGGAGCAGATTTTGGAAAGGTGCAAAAATAACAGGGTTGTTATCATGGGTGACTTTAACTTCCCTAATATTGATTGACACCTGATTAGTTCCAATAGTTTAGATGGGGCAGAGTTTATTAAGTGTGTCCAGGATGGATTCCTGTCACAGTATGTTGACAAGCCGACTAGGGGGAATGCCATACTAGATCTAGTATTAGGTTAACAAACCGGGTCAGGTCACAGATCTGTCAGTGGGTGAGCATCTGGGGGACAGTGATCACTGCTCCCTGGCCCTTAACATTATCATGGAAAAGGCTAGAATCAGAGAGGACAGGAAAAATTTTAATTGGGGAAGATCAAATTATGAGGCTATAAGGCTAGAACTTGCGGGTGTGAATTGGGATGATGTTTTTGCAGGGAAATGTACTACAGACATGTGGTCGATGTTTAGGGATCTCTTGCAGAATGTTAGGGATAAATTTGTCCCAGTGAAGAAGATAAAGACTGGTAGGGTGAAGGAACCATGGGTGACAAGTAAGGTGGAAAATCTAGACAGGTGTAAGAAGGCAGCAGACATGAGGTTTAGGAAGCAAAGATCAGATGAGATTATTGAAGAATATAGAAAGAAAGGAGCTTAAGAAGAGGCTGAGGAGAGCAAGAAGGGGGCATGAGAAGGCCTTGGCAAGTAGGGTAAAGGAAAACCCCAAGGCATTCTTCAATTAAGTGAAGAACAAAAGGATGACAGGAGTGAAAGTAGGACCGATTAGAGATAAAGGTGGATAGATCTGCCTGGAGGTTGTGGAAGTGAGCAAGGTCCTCAATGAATACTTCTCTTCAGTATTCACCACTGAGAGGGAACTTGATGACAGTGAGGACAATATGAGTGAGGTTGATGTTCTGGAGCTTGTTGATATTAAGGGACAGGAGGTGTTGGAGTTATTAAAATACATTAGGACGGTTAAGTCCCCAGGGCCTGATGGAATATTCCCCAGGTTGCAACACGAGGCGAGGGAAAAGATTGCTGAGCCTCTGGCTAGGATCTTTATGTCCTCGTTTTCCACAGGAATGGTACCGGAGGATTGGAGGGAGGCAAATGCTGTCCCCTTGTTCAAAAATGGTAGTAAGGATAGTCCAGGTATTTATAGACCAGTGAACTTTACGTCTGTGGTGGGAAAGCTGTTGGAAAAGATTCTTAGAAATAGGATCTATGGGCATTTAGAGAATCATGGTCTGATCAGGGGCAGTCAGCATGGCTTTGTGAAGGGCAGATTATGTCTAACAAGCCTTCGAGGAGGTGACCAGGCATATAAATGAAGGTAGTGCAATGGATGTGATCTACATGGATTTTAGTAAAGTGTTTGATAAGGTTCCACACGGTAGGCTTATTCAGAAGGCATGGGATCCAGGGAAGTTTGGCCAGGTGGATTCAAAATTGGCTTGCCTGCAGAAGGCAGAGGGCCGAGGTGGAGGGAGTACATTCGGATTGGAGGGTTGTGACTAGTGGTGTCCCACAAGGATCGGTTCTGGGACCTCTACTTTTCATGATTTTTATTAATGACCTGGATGTGGGGGTAGAAGGGTGGGTTGGCAAGTTAGCAGACAACACAAAGGTTGGTGGTGTTGTGGATAGTATCGAGGATTGTCAAAGATTGCAGAGAGATATTGATAGGATGCAGAAGTGGGCTGAGAAGTGGCAGATGGAGTTCAACCCAGAGAAGTGTGAGGTGGTACACTTTGGAAGGACAAACTGCAAGGCAAAGTACAAAGTAAATGGCAGGATATTTGGTATTGTGGAGAAGCAGGGGGATCTGGGGGTACATGTCCACAGATCCCTGAAAGTTGCCTCACAGGTAGATAGGGTGGTTAAGAAAGTTTATAGGGTGTTAGCTTTTATAAGTCGAGGGATAGAGTTTAAGAGTCGCGAGGTAATGATGCAGCTCTATAAAACTCTGGTTAGGCCACACTTGGAGTACTGTGCCCAGTTCTGGTTGCCTCACTATAGGAAGGAGGTGGAAGCATTGGAAAGGGTACAGAGGAGATTTACCAGGATGCTGCCTGGTTTAGAGAGTATGCATTATGATCAGAGATTAAGGGAGCTAAGGCTTTACTCTTTGGAGAGAAGGAGGATGAGAGGAGACATGATATACAAGATATTAAGAGGAATAGATAGGGTGGACAGCCAGCGCCTCTTCCCCAGGGTACCACAAGAGGCCGTGGCCTTAAGATAAGGGGTGGGAAGTTCAAGGGGGATATTAGAGGAAGGTTTTTTACTCAGAGGGTGGTTGGTGCGTGGAATGCACTGCCTGAGTCTGTGGTGGAGGCAGATACACTAGTGAAATCTAAGAGCCTGCTGGACAGGTATATGGAAGAATTTAAGGTGAGGTATATATGGGAGGCAGGGTTTAAGGGTCGGCACAACATTGTGGACCGAAGGGTCTGCACTGTGCTGTACTATTCTATGTTCTATGTTCTACTCCAATCTCCACAACCATCTTCCTTTGCACTAGGTATGATTCCAACCTGTGGAGGCTTACCCATTGGCTCCAGTTTAGTCAGGGTTCATTGATACCACACTCAGTCAAATATTAAGGTCAGTTACTCTCACTTCACCTCTAGAGTTCTGCTCTTTCATCCATGTTTGAATAGAAGCTGTTATGAGGTCAGCAACTGAATAACTTTGGTGGAACCCTAAATGAGATTCTCATTTTTGACTGTCCCTTCCTGCTGATGATTGAGAGCAGACTAATTGGCTGGTAATTGGCCAGGCTGGATTTTTCTTGCAACAGTGGACAGGACATACCGAGGAAATTTTCCACCTTGTCAAGTACATGTCAGTGTTCTACCTGTACTAGAACAACTTGGCCAAGGGAAGGCTAGAGACCAATGGAAGCATCAAATCACAGGACATTGTTCTGGCCACTCAGAATGGGCAGGGGACCTTGGAGCAAGAGGCAAAGAAGACCCATCAGTGAAAGCCTTCTTTCAGACTCTTCAAAACCACCACCTGTATCTGGATGTCTCTAGCTTACAAATACTTTTCCAAGCTCAGTAAAAACCTTTCAGCAAAATGACCTGTCATCCATGCTCAGCTCTTTCTGTGAAGGTCAACATCACATTCACTGTCAGATTCCTGGCCATGGGATCTTTCTGAGAGTTTGCAGCAGATCTCTACAATGTGCCACAATTTCAGAGTGTTCAACCAGGTGCTCACTCAGAAGGGAATAATTTCATCTAATTTACTTCAGTAAGGAACAATTACCTCCTGTCAGGCAAAGGTACAGGAGCCTGACTCACATACTCAATGTTTTAGGAACAGCTTCTTCCCTACCAACATCAGATTCCTGAATGAACATTGAACCCATGTCAACTACCTTACAACTCATTTTCTTTTATTTTCCTCTCTTTTTGCACTACTTATTTAATTTAATTATATATTAATTCTTACTGTAAATTATAGTTTTTTATTATGCATTGCAGTGTACTGTTGTCATAAAACAACATATTTTACAACATATGTCAGTGATATTTAACCTGATTTTGATTCCGATTCAGTACGAGAGGAAACATTTTATGAAGAGTGAGTAAGGGTTTTTTCTTTCGGGAGCAAAGGACAATGAGAGGTGACTTGATAGGGGCGTACAAGGTGATAAGTGGCATAGGTTCAGTGGATAGCCAAATACTTTTTCCCGGGGGGGGGGGAGTATAAAGACTGATACAAGGGGGGGGATAATTTTAAAGTGTTTGCAGGGAAGTATGGGGTGGGGATGTCAGAGGTAAGTTTTATACAGAGAGAGAGGTGAGAGCATGCAATGCCATGCTAAGGGTGGTGGTAGAGGCAGATATATAAGGGGCATTTAAGAAACTCTTAGATATGCACCTGGATGATAAAAAAAAATGGAAGGCTATGTAGGAGGGCAGGATAAGATTTACCTGAGAACAGCATAAACTGGTCTTAAGTTAAAAGGTTGGAACCACATCTGAGCCAAAGGGCCTCTACTGTGCTGTGTTGTTCTATGTTCTTTGAAACAATGGGTTAAGTTTTGTTATGTACTTGTCTCTGTATTTTACTGTAAGAATTAGGAGCTTCTCTTTTCACCCCTTCAATTCGATTTGAATTCACATGCTTTCTGCTTTGGATGTAATATAACTGCTGAGCAAACAACATCAGACAGTAAATTGTCCACTGAAATATTTTAAGGTCACCAGTGATGTGAAGAAAAGTAATTAAGAGTTTGAAAGGTATATCAATGGTGAAAAGACCTTGATCGATTTAATGTATTTATTGGATGCTCTCAATTTTGGATGGCATTTTACTCTGTACATGCTAAATGTCCTTTTCAGCATTCATCTTCATCACAGAAGCACGGCAATGAAATGTTAAGCTGTGTTACTTGTGCACACAAGAGAACTGGCTAGCAAGCAGAGCTACACAACAATATTGTCAATTCCTGTTGCTCTTGTATGATAGCAGTTATGGAATTTTACTGAATGTATTCAGTTACAATGCTGTGCACTGGAGGGCTTGCTGTGTATAGTGTGTGGCAGATTCATCAAATTCTCAGATTTAGACCATAAGATATAGGAGTAGAATTAGTCCATTCAACCCATCAAGTCTGCTCTGCCATTCCATCATGGCTGATTGATTATTTCCCTCAAACCCATTCTCCCCATAACCTTTGATGCCCTGACTAACCAAGAACCTGTCAACCTTTGCTTTAAATATACTCAATGACTTGGTCTCCATAGTTGTCTGTGGCAATGAATTCCACAAATTCACCACCCTCTAGCTTAAGAAATTCCTTCTCATCTCTGTTCTAAATGGATGCCCCTGAGGCTGTGCCCTCTGGTCCTAGACTCCCCCACTACTGGAAACAACCTCTCCACATCCAATCTATATTCAATAGGTTTCAATGAGATCCCCTCCACCCCCTCATTCTTCTAAACGCCAGTAAATATTGCTCCTCATACCCTTTAATTCCTGGAAATATTCTCATGAACCTCCTCTGGACCCTCTCCAATGCCAGCACATCATTTCTTAGATATGGAGCTCAAATCTGCTCATAATACTCCAAGTGCAGTCTGACAATGCCTTATAAAGCCTCAGCATCACACCTTTGCTTTAATATTCTAGTCCTCTCAAAATGAATGCTAACATTGCAATTGCCTTCCTCACCACCAACTCAACCTGCAAGTTAAACCTGGGGGAATCCTGCACAAGGACTCCCAGGTCCCTTTGCACCTCTGATGTCTTTTCTCCCTATTTAGAAAATACTCTAAGCTTTTATCCTTCTACCAAAGTGTAAAACCATGCACTTCCTTACACTATATACCATCTGCCACTTTGCCTATTCTCCCAATCTAACTAAGCCTTTTTGTAGGCTCCCTGCTTATTCAACACTGTCTGCTCCTCCACCTATCTTTGCAAACACAGCTACAAAGCCATCAATTCTGTCATCCAAATCATTCATGTATAACGTGAATAAAAGTGATCCTAATACCAACCCATGCGGAACACCACTTTTCACAAGCAACAAACCAGAATAGACCCCCTTTATTCCGACCCTTTGCCTTTAACTAATCAGCCAATCTTTTATCCTTAACAGTTTCTTTCCTGTAATACCATGTGCTTTTATATCGTTAAGCAGCTCCATGTGTAGCACCTTCTCAAAGGCCTTCTGAAAATCCAAGTAAACAACATCCACTGGCTCCTTTGTCTATCCTGCCTGTTACTTCCTCAAAGAATTCCAACATGCTGATTTTAGCCTAATTTATCATGCATCTCCAAGTACCCCGAACCTCATCCTTAATAATGGACTCCACCATCGTCCCAACCACTGAAGTCAAAGCTAACTGCCCTATAATTTCCTTTCTTTTGCCTCTCTCTCTTATTAAACTGTGGAATAACATTTGCAATTTTCCAGTTCTCTGGCACCATTCCAGAATCTAGTGATTCTTGAAAGGTCATTACTAATGCCTCCATAATCTCTTCAGCCACCTTCTTCAGAACCCCGAGGTGTAGTCCATCTAGTCCAGGTGACTTTAGATTTGGAGGTTTTGAAACAATCTAAATGTGACTCTTATCTAAGAACTTCATTATATCTTCTAAGTTATCTGAACTGTCCTTTAATCTGAAGTGTTCTTAAAAGCATTTAGTAGCATAAAACACTCACTTTTTGTCCCACTTCTATACGTCTAAATGCCGTTTCATGTGGCTGAGATCAAAGTAGTCTCAGTCACATGAAACACTGCGGCTTTGAAGAGCCACCAGAGATGTGCTTCTGATCTGTATCAACTAAGCAAAACCGTGAAGCTGCATTTCTGTGGCAAGACTTGGCTGGAAATTCAGTTTGTGTTATCACTCAATGTGGAGGGAGAACACAGCAGCTTGGTGCTAGGTCACTGTATGCTACCCCCACTAATGTAGGGCTTTCACGCCTAATTACACACCAGGTCGACTGCCTACTATCTCCCAACACTGGAGATGGGAGGAGAATATGATCACTGGGGGAGAGCTGTCGTGGGGAGTCGATTGCAGTGAAGATTAGCAATAGTGGTGTGGATGGTAGAAAGAGGAATACAATCATGGATGATTCGGGTGGGAATGGAAGGACTAGATAAAAATTTAGGACGCTAAAACTTTATGCTGGTGTTGACATGGGGTAAGATTAAATGTGTGAGGGAGTGGGGGGTTGATGGCTAGCGAAACTCTGGGTAGGGGATCAGAGAGTTTGGGTGGAGATTACTCATAAGTCATAAAAGTGAGTAACCCATGCACAACGTTAACCACCTTAAGTACCCGTCCTGCCACATTCAGCAGCTTATGGAAATGCACTCTAAGTTCTTGCACCTCTACAGTCCTTAATATCCAACAATACATCATGCACCTGTTGCTTGTGTGTCTTCTTCCCCAAATGAATTACCTCACAGTCCCCTAGACTGAATTCCATTTTATCTGGTGAATTTCCCAAAGGATGGCAGTGTTACTAGGCCAGTGGTGAGTGCAACTATTTGTACATGCTGGCTACACTTTGCACCATTCATCTGGGCACCGTGAAGCTTCCAGTTGCACACATCAAAGAAGAAATGAGCAAGAACCTCCCCCATGCCAATCCTTGCCACTCAATACTGTATTGACCAGTCAATAACTCTGACCATCTTCCTGTCTGACCCCAGGATGATGAGTCATCAGGCTCTATGTCAATGGAGACAAGAACTCTCAAGCATTGACTTGCTGTACGTTATTAACAACAACAGGTTACACTTTATATGGTGCTGAAAATGTATTGAATTGGCCTGCAGTGTGCTAAAGGCCTACAATCAAGCAAAGCAAAAGTCAAATCATCAAAGGTTTTGATAAAGGTAGTTGTTAAAAATGACCTTGAAGAAGCATAAGAGAAAGGAGGTCAATGCGAAGAATTCCACGGGTGAGTGCCCTAGCAACAAAGAAGGTTGGGGTGCCAGGGCAGGACAAAGAGGCAGAACTGGAGAAATTGAGATCTTGGAATATGTAAGGATGAAGGAGAATAAAGGGAACTAAGATGGAGACCATCCATGAACTAAATGAAGTAGGCTAGAGATTTAAATACCCTACTTAGACATGATATTCATAATTCAGAATCCTTATTTTCTTTCTATTGCCATTTAAATGTACAGCTGATTTTGGATGAGAATGACAACGTGTCAACCAGACTGGTAGACAGCAAGATGTGGCAGAGTACTTCAACCAGTTAGATGAGAAAAAAGATTGAAGAACAGAAGCACCATTCCAAACTAAGTTCACGACTCAACTATTTGATCCTCAGATTATAGAGGACAAGGTTGATTTTTAGAAGTGAGAAAGAGTTTTGATAATCCCATCCCACCTGTAAAGTCCAATAAATCACTCTCTTAGATTATACTCTGCCCTCACGCCACTCTTAGCCGTTCAATGTAGAGGCAATCTCATGTAAGTAACACATGGTTCATTTGAGAATGTCCTTCTGTCTCATCTTCCTCATCAACTTAAAAATGGAGTGTGTCCAGTGGCCAAGCATGTATTGCACAAGAGATTGCAGATGCTGGAATCTGGAGCAACACACAAAATGCTGTAGGAACTCAGGCATCTCAACTGAAAGCCTCAGTTGTCTATTTTCATCCACAGATGCTGCCTGATTCACTGAGTTCCTCCAAAATCTTGCATGATGCATCACCGATTTTGAGCTCAACCTCCTAGAGTTTCTATCAGGTGATCTAATTTATAGCCAAACATAAGCACTGACTGCAAACATTATTCTGCACAGTATGAACTAAATTGAGATTTGCTGCACAGTGGGCCTCAGCCTGTGACATATCACAAATGCAGTAGTGGACTGCCAGCTGTGGCATGTGGCAGATGTCTGTCAACTCCCTGACATGAGTTGGAGGTCATTGTGACCTTTGCCGCCACAAGCACCATGGCCTCTGCCCAGCACATTCCCTGCAGAATACCAGTGACAACATTTCAGCACTTAGTGCAATGTTCTTTGGGATGTCTTTAAAAAAGCTATGAAATATGTTAAACTTTTTTTCCCAGAAAGAGCATTGCCATCCTGCAAAAACACCTTGTGGAAAGGGAAAGACAGAAATCTGTGCGGTTTGTGCTACCACATCATACAGCTGAAAGAAAATATCTTACAAATACAATTACTTTTAGTATAATGCTGCGCTTTCAATCTGCGCTCTTATACAGAACTTCGGAGTTCAATGGTCGCCTGACTTAACAATCAAGATCTAAACATGAGTGCATTAGCCCTTACTGTTAAACAGCAACGTGTCCTTAGGGCTCCATCACTTTAAAAGCTGCGTCCTTTTGCAATCCATCTCCAATGCAAATAATTAAGCCATTTGAATTAGTCTCTGCATGATCTCCTCACAATAACAAAGTGCAACAGTACATTACTGACTTCAAGCTGCTTCTAAAATTACGCACTCAACGGGACAATCCAAATTAATTAAAATGCGATTGTCAACTTTGCAACTTCTTAAAATCCAGGTCCACTTTTGGAGCATTTAAGTAGCTAGTAGTCATCAATTGAGTTCAGTGTTTAATGGTTTATCTGCTACAGTTGCCATTGAACCAAAGTTAGTTCTCATGAAATATGTAAGAAAACAAGGTTATCCATTCTCTTTCATCTACAAAATATCAGCCAAGATTGGGGATACTGCTTTGACTACTTCTCAGCGACTATAGATTCCAGTCATTCACCAAACAAGGTTACTTTCAGCATAGCAATAAAGCAATAGGAAGAAAGTAGAAAAGATTTACCAGGATGGGGAGGTCACAGCTTAAGAACAAAATAGAGTTTATTTATTTAGAGATACAGCACAGTGACAAATCCTTCTGGCTTGAGAACATGCCACCCAATTAAGACCATAAGATACAGGAGCAGAGTTAGGCCCATCGAGTCTGCACCACCATTTCATCATGGTTGATCCATTATTCCCCTTACACCAATCTCCTGACTTCTCCCCATATCCCTTCATGCCCTGACCAATCAAGAATCTAAATACCTGGCCTCCACAGCTGCCTGTAGCAACGAATTCCACAGAATCACCATTCTCTAGCTAAAGAAATTCCTCTTCATTTCCATTCTAAAAGGATGCCCCCCTATTCAGAGGCTGTGTCCTCTGGTCTTAGACTCTCCCACCATAGGAAACATCTCTCCACATCCACTCTATCAAGTCCTTTCATCATTCAATAGATTTCAACTAGATCACCCCTCATTCTTCTGAATTCTGATAAATACAGGCCCAGACCCATCAAACGCTCTTCACATGACAAGCCATTCAATCCCGGAATCATTTTCGTGAATCTCCTTTGAATTTTCTCCAGTGTCAACACATCCCTTCTAAGATAAGGGGCCCAAACCCCTTAAAACCCCTTAAAGTGAGGCCTCTCCAGTGCTTCATACAGTCTCAACACTACATCCTTGCTTTTATATTCTAGTCCTCAATTAATGCTAACATTGCATTTGCCTTTCTCACCACAGACTGAACCTGCAAATTAACCTTAAGGAAATCCTGCTCAAGGACTCCCAAGTCCCTTTGCGGTTCAGATTTTTAAATTTTCTGTCCATTTAGAAAATAGTCTGACCTTTTATTTCTTCTACCAAAATGCATGACCATACACTTCACATCTGTATTCCATCTGCCACTTCTTTGCCCATTCTCCTAATCTGTCTAAGTCCTTCTGTAGCCTCTACTTCCTTAAAACTACCTGGCCCTCTACCTATCTTCATATCATCCGTAAACTTTGCCATCAATTCCATCATCCAAGTCATTGATATATAAAGTAAAAAGAAGCCATCCCAACACAGACAACTGTGCAACACCACTATTCACCAGCAGCCAACCAAAAAGGGTCCCTTTATTCCCAGTTATTGCTGCCTGTCAATCAGCCACAGCTTTACCCATGCTAGTAGCTTTCCTGCAATACCAAGAGCTCTTAACTTGAAAAGGAGCCTCAGGTATGGCACTTTGTCAAAAGCCTTCTTGAAAATCCAAGCACATAACATCCACGGATTCTCCTTTGTCTACCCTGCTTGTTATTTCTTCTAAAACATTCCATCAAATTTGTCAGGCCAGACCTTCCCTTGAGGAAACCACCCTGACAGTGGCCTATTTTATCATGTGCCTCCAGGTACCCGAAAAGGTATCCTTAAAAATCAATTTAAACATCTTCACAACCACTGAGGTCATTCTAACTGGCTTATAATTTCCTTTCTTCTGCCTCGCTCCCTTCATAAAGAATGGAGTGACATTTACAATTTTCCGGTCTTCCAGAAATATTTCAGAATCTAGTGATTATTGAAAAATCATTATTAATGTCTCCACTATCTTTTCAGGCACCTCTTTCAGAACCCTGGGTTGTACACCATCTGGTCCTGGTGATTTAATACCTTCAGATTTTTCAGTTTCCCCACTAACGTTCTTCCTAGTAATGGTAACTTCACACATTTCTGACCCCTGACACTCTGGAACTTCCACCATGTTGATAGTGTCTTCCACAGTGAGACTGATGCAAAATATTTATTCAGTTTGTCTGCCATTTTCTTGTCCCCATTACTACCTCTCCAGCATCGTTTACATTCACGTGACCAATTAATTTACTATGCTGTATGTCCTCTTTCTTAAAGAGCTGTGCAGAGAAAGTCTTTGAGCACTGTTAAAGTAGAGGTCTATTTTCTACTATCTTATCGTTTTATCAAAATGGTTAGGAAGGAAGCAATTTTGGTGCATCAAATCCATACTGGCTCACAAAACAACCCCGTTCCACACTAATTTCACCTGCAACTTATTCTCCCCACATTTAATCAATATCTCCAAATTCCACTTTTATCAACACACTAGAGAAAATTCACAGTAACCAACTAATCTACCAACTGAAAATACCATTCATTTTGTGGGATGTGAGAGGAAACGGAGGGCCTCAGGAAAAACCATGAGGTCCCAGTGAGAGTTTGCTACTCCACACACAGACAGCCCCAAGGTCAGGACTAAACATAGGTACCTGGCTCGATAAGGAATCAGCTCTGCTGTATTGGCTGGAAGGAGTGAAAGATCCCACAGTTGGATTGGAATGTGGGGTTAAGGTTACAGGTAGATTATTCATGATCATCTAAGTAGCAGAGCAGGCTCACAGGGCTGACAAAACATTGATAATTCCTTTACTGCCACAGATGCTGCCTGACTGTGAATCTCTGCAAGTCTGATGGCCAGTTTCTGCAAGTCCGAGTCAGCTGGATGCCGGAAGTGAAGAGGACTGTGTATGGGCGTGGGTGGGAGGAACAGGGCTTGTTTTGCTGTTGTTGTTTTGTTACTTGTCTTCTATTTTATTGTGTTCTGAATTGTTCTGCTGAGCATCGTGTAGGCACTATGCAACACTTGTGGGCTGCCCCCAGCACACTTTTGGGTATGTTGGTTGTTAACACAAATGATGCATTTCACTGTATATTTCAAAGTAAATATACTTGAATCTTGAATTGTCTAATTGAGTCCCTCTGGCAGATAGATGCCCCATATTCTAGCATCTGCAGTCTCTTGTGTCTCTCAAGGAGCTAATGTGGTCTGCTACTGCTCCAAATTTGTGTACTCATATGATCTTATAGTGATGTGTTCCTTGGTTACATATCTGAGGAAATGTTTCCTTTCCACAAAACAAAAGGAAACAAAAGGAGGTGCTTAGCAGATGCAGGCATGATGTACGTGAATATAATAAACACAAGAAAACACTGAAGAATGAAATCAGACGGTTAAAAGAAGGCATGAGATTTCTCTAGCAGACAAGGTGAAGGATAATCTTAAGTACTTCTACAGATATGTTAAGAGCAAAAGGGTTGTAAGGGACAAAATTGGTCCTCTGAAAAGATCAGTGTAGAAATCTATGCATAATCTATGCTGGAAAGCAGCATCTAGCATCCAAATATCAGCATCAGGAACCCCCACCATCCAGGTTATGTTCTCTTCTCACTGCTGCTATCGGGAAGAAGATACAGGAGTCTCTGGACTCACACTACCAGGTTCAGGAATCGTTGTTACCCCTCAACATCAGGCCTTTGAACCAAAGGGGATAACTTGACTCAACTTCTCTTGCGTCATCATTGAAACATTCCCACAACCTTTGGACTCACTTTCAAGGACTCTCCATCTCATGTTCTCAATATCTGTTGCTTGTTTTTTTATTACTATTATTTCCTTCTTTTAGTACATGAACTGCTTGTTGTCTTCTGCACACTGGCTGGATGCCCAAGTTGGTATAGTTTCTCACTGATTCTATTATGGTTATTATTCTATTATAGATTTATTGAGTATGCCCTCAAGAAAATAAATCTCAGGGTTGTATATGGTGACAATAAATTTACTTTGAACTTTGAGCTAAAAGAGATAGGGGAGATCTTAAGTTGATTGTTTGCATCTGTATTTACTCGGGAGACAGACACAGAGTCTAGAGAAGTGAGGTAATGCAGCAGTGAGGTCATAGACCCTATACAGATTACAGGGGAGGAGGTCTCTGACTGGTGGTGTGCTGCAGGGATTGGTATGGATCCATTGTTATTTGTCATCTATATCAATGATCTGGATGATAATGTGGCTAACTGGATCAGCAAATTTGCGATTGACACCAAGATTGGAGGTGTAGTGGAAAGCAAAGAAGACTATCAAAGCTTGGAGTGGGATCTGAACCAGCTGGAAAAATGGGCTGAAAAATGGCAGATGGAATGTAATGCAGACAAGTGAGAGGTGTTGCACTTTGGGGCGACCAACTTACACAATGAATGGCAGGGCACTGAGGAGAATGTTAGAACACAGGCCCACATTTCATTGAAAATGGTGTCACAAGTAGATAGGGCTGTAAAGAAAGGACTAATTTGGAGCACTGTGTGCCAATTTGGTCACCTACCTACAGGAAAGAGTACAGAGAAAATGTACAAGGATGATGCTAGGTCTGGACAACCTGCGTCATATGGAAAGATTGAACAGGTTAGAACTTTATTCCATAGAATATAGAAAATTGAGAGATATGATGGGGGTATACAAAATTATGAGGGGTATAGATAGAGTAAATGTAAGCAGGCTTTCTCCACTGAGCAAACACGAGGAAATCTGTAGATACTGGAAATTCAAACAACACACACAAAATGCTGGTGGAACACAGCAGGCCAGGCAGCATCTATAGGGAGAAGCGCTGTCGACGTTTAGGGCCGAGACCCTTCATCAGTGATTTCTCCACTGAGGTTGAGTGAAACTACAACTTAAAGGTCATGGATTAATGATGAAAAGTGAAATATTTTAGCACAACGTAAGAGGAAACTTCTTCACTCAGAGGGTGGTGAAAGTGTGGAATGAACTGCCAGTGCAGGTGGCGGATACAATTTTGATTTCAACATTTAAGAGAAGTTTGGATAGGTACATGGATGGGAGGGGTATGGAGGGTTATGGTCCTGGAGCAGATGGTTGGGGCTAGGCTCTTTAAATGATCAGCATGGACTAAGTAGGCCAAAGGGCCTGTTTCTGTGCTGTAGTTTTCTATGATTCTACATACATTTTTCTGGCACCTAGTGGTCCTTTTAAGGGTTGTCGGTTGGGCACCATGTATATATGCAGTAGCTCAGTGATCATTAAGTACAATGTTAAATAAGTCCTAAGACGGCATTAAGTTTGCTCTATGCAGGTTCAAGCTTTTGAACGGTCAGCTCTGAATGCCTATTTTTTGTAAATATCTCTCATAAAAAATGTTTGCACAGACATACTACCTGCCATTTTGGCAGCTACACACCAATGAACATCAGGACTGGTAAATCTATATTGCTGTTCCATTGCTTTCAACTGCAGCCTAGTCTCTCACCTTCAAATGTTGCCCCTGCATTCCACTCTCAGAGGTGATGACTCTGCTGTGATAAGTTTCTAACTGATAGGTACTTCAGTTGCACGTTATTTGTGAGTAGGCTGGACAGTGATGCCGAATAATACCAGCATTATAAAGGTAGTACTTTCTATACCCTGTTTTGTTATTTGTCACTATAAACAAATAGTATATTTACTTCTGCTGCTGCACAATGAAAATTAATCAAATTTGTCATTTTTCTCATTTTAAATAAATGGCCAAATAAATTAATCAATGTTGATTGAAAATTTCCACAGAAACTATTCCCTGAGACTGAAATTTCAGATGCAAGATAAACCAGCTGGTCTTGTGCACAAATGAGAAACACATGTCAATTTTACGTAACATCCAGCCATAAGGTCAAAGAAAAACTGCAAAATGACCGAGAGCTAATCTACAGATAAGGCAAAATAACAAATACAGTAAATCCGTAACTTCTTAGCAGCATTTTATAAGAAGAACAAGTCTCCATGCTAAAAGAAAATGTACAGCAGAAACAAAAGGAGCCTCAAGGAGGATAGTCAATTTTGACATAATATTTTCATCTTATATCATATGAGAGATGGTCTTCAATAAATCACACAGCATTTACTGTGGAAGATATTAAACCTAATACTAAATGCAAGTGATTAAAATTATGCTTTCCAGGGGCAGTTAAAGCAATTGCCATCTGGTGTTATAATCAAATTATAATACACATTCACTCTGCATTTGTAAGGTCATGAAAACTTCCTATCTTCAATCTTAGCCACAGGACTGTTAGCTTACTGGGGAAGATGCTCTAGGCTAACACTTCATTGACAGTACAGAAAGGCAAGGTGATTTCTGTCCAGAATGAGGAGACAGTTGTGGGAACTGGAGAAGTTGTGTTGTATTCCTTGTTGTTTTGTGTCAAAATCCAATGGAATGGGAACATGAACAATCCTGGCAACGCATAACTTGATGGAGGATGCCTTTTTAGTGTTTCCAATATTTGCTTCAGGTCTTCAGTCAGATCTCAATCAGTGTTGTGATTACTGCAAAACCTTGGGAGACTGCTATAATGGAATCACGGCAGAATAATCTCATTGATGCCATTATATTTTGCTTCAGATATGACAATAGGTTATTGTACTTCCCAAACACAAGGAAATCTGCAGATGCTGGAAATTCAAGCAACACACACAAAATGCTGGTGGAACACAGCAGGCCAGGTAGCATCTATAAGGAGAAGCACTGTCGACGTTTTGGGCCGAGACCCTTCATCAGGACTAACTGAAAGGAAAGATAGTAAGAGATTTGAAAGTAGGAGGGGGAGGGGAAAATGCAAAATGATAGGAGAAAACCGGAGGGGGTGGGGTGAAGCTGAGAGCCGGAAAGGTGATTGGCAAAAGGGATACAGAGCTAGAGAAGGGAAAGGATCATGGGATGGGAGGCCTAGGGAGAAAGAAAGAGGGAGGGGAGCACCAGAGGGAGATGGAGAACAGGCAGAGTGATGGGTAGAAAGACCGAAAAAAATGGCATGAACATTGACTTTTCTAACTTCCATTAATGCCCCTCCTCCCCTTCTTACCCCATCCCTGATATATTTAGTTTTTTCCCCCTTCCTCCCTCCTCCCTTTTTTTTATGGGCAAGCCAATTCTGAATCCACACAGCCAAATTCCCTGGATCCCATACCTCCTGACCTTCTGAATGAGCTTACCATGGGGAACCTTATCAAATGCCTTACCTACATCTATATACACTACATCCACTGCTCTACTTTCAACAATGTGCTTTGTCACATCTTCAGAGAATTCAATCAGGCTTCACAATGCCATACTGATTGTCCGTAATCAGACAATGCTTTTCCAAATACTCTTCTACAAGGATATGGCACGAATACAGGCAAATAGGACTAAATTGGATCTAATCTTCTACTGCCATAATGAGGCCACACTCAAGTTGGAGGAGCAAAATCCTATATTCCATCTGGATAGCCTCCAATCTGATGGAATGAACATTGATTTCTCTAACTTCCAGTAATTGCCCCCTATCTCCCCTTCACTATACCCCATTCCCGTTTCCCTCTCCCACCTTATCTCCTTACCTGCACATCACCTCCCTCTGGTGCTTGTCCCCCTTCCCTTTCTTCCATGGTCTTCTATCCTCTCCTATCAGTTTCCCCCTTCTCCAGCCCTTTATCTCTTTCACCAATCAACTTCCCAGCTCTTTACATCACCTCCCTCCCTCTCCCAGTTTCACCTATTATTTACCACCTTATACATCTTTTTCCCCTCTCCTCATCTTCTAACTCTGAATTCTCATCTCTTATTCCAGACCCAATGAAGGATCTCAGCCTGAAACATCGACTGTTTACTCTTTTCCATAGATACTACCTGGCCTGCTGAGTTCCTCCAGCATTTAGTGCCTGTTGCTTGGATTTCCAGCATCTGCAGATTTTCTCATGTTCTATGTTGGATAGGCATCTTGGTCAACATGGACAAGTTGGGCCAAAGGGCCTGTTTCTATGCTGTTTAACTCCATGACTAGTTTTCTTTGTTGCAATTGCTACACTGCACACATGTCAACATCCAAGCATTGATAGATCCAGCAGAGAAGCATCTGTGCTAAAGAGATAATAATTCATCAAATGGTGGTATACCTCACAAGGTCACAGGTAGTTGCTCTCTTTGCCTCCACACAGCCTTTAAGGTTCAGTCACTGAGTATCAGATGGCTGAATGGCACTTCCGTGAGAACAGGAGAAACTTGACTCCTTCTGAATAACTGCTGTGCTTGCAAAATAGAAAATCATGATCCAATTTCAGCTACAAAACTGAATAAAGCACTAGAAGACATCAGTCTTGTGTGTAACCTGTTGTTTCCTTTCTTCGTGTAAACTAGCGTATATTATGCACAGATTTACCAGGTCAGACAAATGGATTTCCGGGGATAGCACAATAAAGTGGTGAAATCCCATTACTTTAGCTAAAAAATAACCACTGGTAGCAGTGCACAAATGAACCCTTGTGCGTGAATTCTTTTAACAAGGAATGGCCATTGGACGACAGCTACCAAGTGGTCTTGGCAGAGTGACATCTTGGTCCAATGGCCAAGAGGTTCAAGGTGAATGGAGACTAGTGAAGTTCAACAAACGTGATGTTATACATAGCAATGTGACATTGTGCATCAGTTTTAAAACAGCTTATCTAGTACTTGGACTCTGAAGCAGATGATAGACAAGGTTAAAAGAGCAGACCAGATAATGCTATAATTGTAATAAATGCAAGCCTGAGATTGTCTATGCATATAAATTGTTTGAGCTATCATTATGAGTGACAATATTCTCCAGTAACTAATTTCAAAGCTTTGTTCATTAAGTATTTGGGAACTTTGAGGTGTTAGAGCATTGGCGTTATAGTTTGAATAGCATTGCAGTTAGTCCAGCCATTATCTGTTAGTCAAGGAATATCTGCTGATCTGAGCAAAAAATAAACTATGTACGTGTGAAAGAAGAGAAGAAGAAGACCTATAGTAATGAATCAAGAGATTTTATTTGAAACACTGACATAAAATTGTCTGTAAACATCATGTGACAAGAACACACTCCATTTCTCAATATTTGCCACAGCTGCCATCCAGTTAATGTCTAATCCTGTCCTTTGAAGCAAAAATCTCACAAATCATTCTATTTTCTGTTACATGCAGTGCATTGAGTGCATTGAGGAAAAAATTTGAGGCACAGAGTCATGAGGGTGGCACAGAGGCACGGCTGGTAGAGCCACTGCTTCACTGTGCCAATATTGCAGCTCCAATCCCGACCTTGGGCACAATCCGTCTGGAGATTGCTATAACTTCCTCCCACGTCACAAAGACATGCAGGTCGGCAGGTTAATTGGCCAATCTAGTGTCTGAGGGGAGCCGATGGGAATTGGGAGTAAATAAAATGGGATTAATATATGATTGGTGTAAATGAGTGACTAATGACTTGGTTTCTGTGCTCTCAATGACTAGCTAGTTGCACCTTGTTTATGGAAGAAGTATGATCCATAAATAAATATAAAATTAACAGGTAGTGCAAGAAGAGAGCAAAAATAAAGAGAAAAAATAATGAGGTAGTGTACGTGGGTTTATTGTCCATTCAGAAATCTGATGGTGTTGGAGAACAAACTGCTCCTGAAATGCTGAGTGTGTGCCTTAGGCTCCTGCACCACCTCCAATGAGAAGAGGGCATGGTCTGGGTGATGGGGGTTTTTGATAATGGATGCTGCTGAGGCATCGCATTTTGAAGGTATCTTTGGTGCTGGGAAGGCTAGTGCCCATGATGGGACTGCTTCAGTAAAGCAGCCAGCATAATTGACATCCCCTCCCACCTTAACATTCTCTCTCCTCTCCCCTCCCATCAAACAGAAGGTGCAAAATCCTGAAAGAATATATTACCAGGCTCCAGGCAGCTTCTATCCTGCTGTTATAGGACTATTAAACAGTCCACTTGTATTAAATGATGGACTCTTGACCTCACAATCTACCTCATTACGACTTGCATCACAATGCCTGCCTGCACTACACGTTTGCTGTAACATTTTATTCTGCATTCTGTTATTGTTTTCTTTTGCACCACTTCAATTTTTTAATCCAAACCTCAGTAAATGTGACAATAAAAATACACCAAACCAATGAATTTGCCGCTGACAATCACAATCTGTTGTTCTGGATTTGTATGAACGTTTACATTGATAGCCCTCTCTCAGTCAACCCAGCCCCTTTAAATAAAACTGCAGAAGCTAGAATCTGAAAATAAAATTGTAAAACAAGGGAATCTCAACTGGTTAAGCAGCATCTGTGGAAAGAGAAACCATTCTTGGGTCAGAGACCCTTCATCAAAATCCCATTGGTCCCTGACTTAAAGTATGGACTGCATTATAGCATGATTATATTTCATTAGGAATTTAAGGAGACTTGGTATGTCAGCAAATTCCTACAGATGCACCGTGGAGAGCATTCTGACTGGCTTTATCACTGACTGGTAAGGAGGAGCCTATACACAGGATCGGAAAAAGCTGCTGGGGATTGCAAACACAACATGCTCCATCATAGGCACATATCTACCCAGTATTGAGGACATCTTCAAAAGGAAATGCCCCAAAAAGGCAGCCTCCATCATTAAGGATCCCCACCACCCAGGATATGCCCTCTGTCATTAATAACATCAGGAAGGAGGTACATGAGCCTGAAGACCCACACTCAGTTTTTTAGGAACAGCTTCTTCCCCACTGCCATCAGATTTCTGAACGAACCATGAGTCTTACCTTGCTTCTCGCTCTCTTTTTACACTTATTTATTTTTTATATATTTCTTATTGTAATTTATATTAATTTTATATAATGCGCTGTACTGATGCTACAAATCAACAGATGTCATGAGATAAGTCAGTGATAGTAAATCTGATTCCAACTCTCATTTTGCTTCCTTACACAAATGCAGATCGACTTGATGAGTTCTTCCAGTATTTCTATGTAACACTTACCCAACAGGCTGGCATATGTCTAGGGGAAAAGGAAATCCAGCCACACACCAATCCCACCTCCCGTACACGCAGGTGCTGTGAGAATCAAGTTTATGCCTCGCGCCCGCCCACAGTATCAAACCCACAACAAATACCATTATACACTTTAAAGAGTTTACTAAAATTAAAAGAGTATTAGGCAATACAATATATATGCAAGGGAAAAAAACAAAAAGGCGCCAACTTATCAAAGTTCAGTCAGTTTAGTGCACATCGTTGGAGCTCAAACATCGAACCATTCGACCCCTCGTCGCTTGCCTCCGACCTCCACGTCTTCGCACCTAGGACCACACCCGGTGGTCTTCCGAGCAGTGCAGCGCACATTCACCTTCCTCGACGTCCTCCTCCCGGCTCTCGACCAAAAGCCCGCGAGAAACCCCTCCCCCAAGTTCCCAGCCTCACAAGACAAAATAACATTCCCCATTGGTGAACAAATGAATACAATTACCACAAGTATAAAGCAAAACAACTGCAAGAGAAACGCTTATCAGACAAAGAAGCATTCCTACTCTTAACAAACCAAAAAAACCCATTTTGAGTAACATACACAGGACATTGTACATATATTTTTGTTTCCTGTATTTTAGTTCTCTCACATTCTGGTTAAGCCTAGAACTACTTCATTGCACGCACTTCATGGTTTGAGTGATTTCCTCAGGTCTCGATGACCAACACTGAAGAGAGATGAAGTTCAACAAAGTGCTCACTTTGTTCCAGCGCAAATACTAACTGAAGCACATTCAGTGGTCACTTTATTAGGTACACATGTACATTTGTTCATTATGCAAATATCTAATTAGCCAATCATGTGGCAGCAACTCAATACATAAAAGCATGCAGACATGGTCAAGAGGTTCAGTTATTCAGACCAAACATCAGAATGAAGAAGAAATGTGATTTAAGTGACTTTGACCATGGAATGATTGTTGGTGCCAGATGGGCTGTTTTGATTACCTCAGAAACTACAGATCTCCTGGGATTTTCACACATAATAGTCTCTAGAGTTTACAGAGAATGGTGGGAAAAACAAAAATAAATCTAGTGAGCAGCTGTTCTGTGGGCCTTATTAATGAGAGCGGCCAGAGGTAATGGCCAGACTGGTTTAAGCTGACAGGAAAACAACAGTAACTTAAATAACCATGCATTACAACAGTGGTGTGCAGAAGAGCATCTCTGTCGCGCAACGTTATACCTTGAAGTGGGAGGGCTACAGCAGCAGAAGACCATGAACAAAGACTCATGTACTGAGTGTACAGTACTGTATGAAAGGCTTTGTTGCTCATGGTATCACAGACACTCGTGGCACTGTAGCATGCTGAACTTCAGGATAAATATTCTGCCTGCTGATTTTCAGTGATATTCTGATGATAAAGTGGAATTTGACTGCTGTGAATAGAAATGCTCAGAGCAAGCAGAGCCCAGACAAGATAGACTTCTGTAGAAATGATCCAAGGGATTAATGTAGTTTCTATCTGAGTATCATTATTAAGAATTATCCTCTCTTAAGGATTAGTTCACGTTGATAATGAGAAAGGGCATAACAGGAATTAAGCAGACAATAGAGGCATTAGGGGAAAAATTAATAAGAACAATTTAAAGCCCTGGTGGTAGCAGTGTATATGTTCTCCGATAACATTTGTGATTTGATAAGGTTCCAGTTTTGATAGTAAAAATTTTAAATTGCCTTTGCAAATAGCCTTGATATTCAGTGATTGATTTGGTTGACTGGTTATCTATTGCATCCTACCACGACAGTAAGAAACCTGTGTAGGTGAGCTTTCAAAGAGATAAGGCCGTTACACTGGGGCAGTTCGGCTTTTTCAAGTCTGGAAGTCCGGTTCTAGAGATATAAGTAGTCATCACAAATGGGGTCTTCCTTAGCTACAACAGATGAACAACACTTCTTTATTGCCTTGCCATGCCCTTCGCTCTCCACGAAGCTTTGCAGAACTGCCTCCTTAGCCATGGAATCTCATACATCCAGTCCGCCGGAGTGGACTTCACATGCTAGAACAGGCACATCCATTTCTCACCAGGGTAAGAAGCCCGCCAGCTACCCTCTCCTGGTTTAGCCCACCTTTTGAATTGATGTACCAGTGGTGACCACTGTCAGGTGCAAACAGCTATTTGGAGCCACAGGTAACAGCTGAGGGTCCAGTGGGGACCAAAGGAGAATGCACGGACAGAAAAAGGACAAATCCATAATTTGTGACAATTAAATGTATTAAGGGACCTATAATTAAGTTTGGTCACAGATAAACTATGAGCTTACTCAAGGATAAAATATTTAGGACAAAAACAATGCTTGTTAGGAGCATTGTTAGGAAGTTAGGAAGTACTGAGGATTAGGGAAACTTTGGTGGATGTGTCCAAAGATTTTAAAAGGCAGCAGCATAAATAGAGAAAGTGATTAAGAAAATACAGAGGCACTTGCCTCCATTAGCAGGACACAGAACATAAGAGCATGGAGGTTGGAATACAATTTTATAAAACATTACTTATGCCACAGCTGGGTACTTATACAGTTTTGGTCACTGGAGAGGGTGCAGCAGAGACTCACAAAGATATGGAGTAATGAAGGGAGACTAGACTTGATTTCCTCGGGGCAGAGGAGGCTGGCAGGGATCTGACAAAGGGCTCAGGTATAGTGGAGACTGAGAAACATTTCTTCTTAGCAGAGCAGTGTGTCCATGAGCAAAGGGCATAGGTTTAAGTTAAAGAGGAGAATATTTTGTGAGGATGTGAGAATGATTTCATTTCCATTCACAGAATGACTGGGAACTGGAACATACTATCTGAGTGGGTGCTGGAGTCTGGAACTCTCACAACATTTAAAAAAGTATATTGATAAAGACTTAAAACTATGGCTTAGGGCTGAGTGTTGCATTGGGATTTGATGTCTAGTGTGGACCAAAGAAACTGTTCGTTTTGTATGACTTGATGGCTGTATGAATGGGCAACAGGTTGAGGAGTATAATTGGCTTACTACGTTCCAGTGTTTAGATGATCAGGTTTAATCAAGAGTCAAATTTCGTAGCTTTCCTGCATCAATTCTAAATGAAAAATTAGTTGAAATCACGTATTAAAATAAAACTGTATTATATATTGTAATCCCTGTCATCTCTTCTTCAAAATATTTTTCTTCACTTGGTCTGGACCTTCTGGTATTTCACAATCATTCAGTGCTATTACTGATGTTCCAATTAATGGATGATAGTGATTGATGATTAGGTATGTGCATTATGTTCTCCAGGGAATGGTTGTGGAATCTCCATCACCTATTTAGCATGAGTGCTCAAAATGCATTTCAAATCTAAACAAAAAAATAATTCAGGTCGCTGAACGAATAATCAGCCAACATCTATTCAGCAAATAGGGGGAGAGAGAGATGCAGCCAATGGATTCACAAGGATTCATGAACCTGCCACATGAGAAGGAATAGTCTGTGTTCCAGTCTACATTGGATGATGGTGGTCTTCTGTTTGAGATTTTGAAATGCAAGCATCTTCACTCGAGTGATTTCAAAGTTGATAAAAGTTATGATAGAATGGACAGAACAAGTTGTGCGTAATGGTGTCGTTTTCAGAAACTGTTATGTCATCCATATCAAGAGAGTGCATTGTGTGTGACTTTATTACACTCCTAATTGGATGGAAATAAAATAAGTTGACAGAGCATATCAGGACTGGGCAACTGCAGACTGAAACACGGATATTTCAACAGTTTTAATTGTCTACAATGCAGGTCATTGAACTTGCACTTGTTTAAATTTATTGTGATGTGTTTGAATGCTCTGAGGAGTGGCTGTTGTCAGAGTTATGAAACACTACAGTGACAGAACAAATATTAAACAGATGCCAATTCATACATTAGAAATACAGGGTTATACAGTGTAGAAAAAGGCTTTTCAGCGTACTGCACCTATGCTGACCACCAAGCCTATTCAGTGCCTGTAAAAAGTATTTCCCACCCCACCCCACACCCCCCAGAAGTTTTCATGTTTTATTGTTATACAACATTGAATCGCAGTGGATTTAGTGTTCTTGACACTGATCAACAGAAAAAGACTCTTTCATGTCAAAGTGAAAACAAATCTCTACAAAGTGATCTAAATCAATTACAAATATAAAACGCAAAACAATTAAATGCTGAAAATGTCAGCTATCCGAACATCACCAAAGCTGGATATGTAGCTTTCTATCACATTGTCTGTGTTGATAATAAATACAGCAAAGGATTGCAGCAGCAAAACAGATAGTTACAGGACATTCTGCCAATGTAAGCACCTGCAATAATACACCTCCTCTCAGTCTCAGCCAATCTCTAGAGGTGTAACACCTCAGTGCTTTGCCATGAATTTTAATTTAGGTAACAATCTCTAAACAGAGACATTATCAAATAAATTGTTACGTTGGTAAATTGGTCTATTATTGTTGCATACACAGCAAAAAACTTAGTTTTGCATGCCATCCATCTGTATATCAAGGCAGGAAAAGGCATAACGATAACAGAATGCAGAATATATTGGTAAAGCTACAGAGGAAGTGTGGTGCAGGCAGATAATAAGGAAAAAGGCTACAACTGAGGTAGATTGTAGATTGTGAGGTCAAGAGTTCATCTTATCATACCAGAGGACCATTCAGCAGGCTTAATACAGCAGGATAGAAGATAGACAATAGACAACAGACAATAGGTGCAGAAGTAGACCATTCGGCCCTTCGAGCCTGCACCACCATTCTGAGATCATGGCTGATCATCTACTATCAATACCCGGTTCCTGCCTTGTCCCCATATCCCTTGATTCCCCTATCCATAAGATGTCCTTGAGTCTGGTGATTTGTGCTTTTAGATTTGATGGGTGGTGGGAGAAGATAAAATATCTGGGGTGGTCTTTGATAATGCTGGCAGCTTTACTGAGTTAGTGAGAAGTGAAGACGGAGTCCATGGAGTGAAGGCTGATTTCTGTTAGCTACCTAATAAGAACTGTGGAATCACAATATTACTCAGCCTTATAAAAATATTAAATTTTATCCAGGCATGAATAACCTTTGACCAATCCTCGTTGACTCACCAATTCAAAATATTTATCATCCTGACTGTTCCTTTAAACAGTTCTGAGCCATTGATTTTCATGAGTTTGTGAAATGCTTTAGTTTTTTCAAGGTTGTGGGCAGATCTTTGATCTTTTCCTTTGTTGTCCTGATAGTCTCATCTAGTCACAAAGATCAGAATAGAATAGAATAGAATAGAATAGAATGTCTGCTCTGGGAGTCCCATCAATGACATGGCCTACCCAACAACCATCTAATCACAGTTACATTTTTAGAGATGTTGTTCTGGAAAAGAATACTAACGTTGTTTGATTGTCCTGCCAGTGAAGTTGAAGTATTTTTTGTAGAGAAGCTGTTGGTGGTGTCTCTCCAGTGCTTTAAGATGCCTGCTGTAAGTCAACCAAGTCTCAGAAAGATATAGAAGGCAGAGATAATTAAACCATGAGCTTTGTGTCAAGTTTGAGATCATGGCCTTCACACATCCTCTTCCTCAGACTGCCAGAGGCTGTACTTGCATGAAGAAGCTGATGCTGAATTTCATCTTCAATGATCACCTTCACTACAAAACAGAAACAGGCCCTTTGGCCCATCTACTCCATGCTGAGTTGGTATTCTGCCTAGCCCCATCGACCTGCACCTGCACCAATGTCCTCTAAGCCCCTTCCATCATGCACCTATCCAAATTTCTCTTAAATGTTGAAATCAATCCTGCATCTTTCATGTCCACTGGCAGCTCATTCCAGATTCTCACCACCCTCTGAGTTAAGATGTTCCTCACCCCCCCCATATTTCCCTTAAACATCTCACCATTCACCCTTAGCCCGTGACTTCTAGCTCTGGTTTCACTAACCTCAGTGGAAAAGCCTGCTTGCATTTACCCTAGCAATAACTCTCATAATTTTGTATGCTTCTATCAAATCTCCCTTCATTCTCCTATACCCCAGGGAATAAAATCTTAACCTATTCAACTTACTCCTATAACTCAGATCCTCAAATCCCAGCAACATCTCTGTACTCTCTCAATCTTATTGATAAGTTTCTAATAGATAGTTGATCAGAAATGGACAAAATACTCCAAATTAGGTCTCACCAATATTTTGCACAACCTCAACATAACTCCTGTACTTAATTCTTTGATTTATGAAGGCCAATGTGCCAAAAGCTCTCTTTACGACCCTATCTATCTATGACTCTCAAAGTTCATAAACACAGGCATCAGCAATTTATCTTGTCTTGAAGATGAGTTTCATTAGAGCAGGAAGTTTGGTTTTGAGATACAGCATTGCAGAGAGATGCTGGGTTGATGATTCTGCTTTGCTTGATGCCAATCTGCCCTGAGATTGAATGTGCTGTGGACCCTTTAGTTAGGATTGTGCAATGCCAATGTGTATCCTGGAAACAAATTTCAGTTGATTGTCAGCTTTAAAGAAAATGTCCACAGTCTCTCCCAATTGACAGAGTCAGCTGCATTTGTAAGATTGAGAAAGGCCACCTCTAGTAGTTGGTACTACTCCCTGCATACCTTTGGAGTAATCTCATGATAAAGATCCTTAACGGGAGATCACAGTCAATACAGATGGGAAATTACATCTCCTCTTAGCTGACAATCAACACAGACTCACCTCAAAGATACATGCTTAGCCCATTGCTCTATTCTCCCTGCAGTCACCAGAGTATGGCTAGGCATAGCTCAAACACCATCTAGAAATTCATTGATCTTGATAGAATCTCAGATGGCAATGAGGAGTAAGACAGATCAGCTGGGTAAGCAGCTAAAGTTGCTGGGCGTTAACATGGTAGAGTAGCATTTGGCGGGATGCTATTATTGATTGGGGCGTCAGGAGTTCGAAGTTCAATTCTGTTGTCCTCTTGTAAGAAGTTTATATGTCCTTCCTGTGAGCACATTGGTTTCCTACTTCAGTGAAAAGACGTACCACTTAGTAGGTTAATTGGTCATTGTAAATTGTCCTGTGATTAGGTAGAGTAAGATCGGTGAGTTGCTGGGTGCTGTAGCTTGATGGACCGTAAGGGTCTGTTCTGTGTTGTATCTCTAAATAAAATCAAATAAAACAAAATATCTCAGAGGATCTGCTGTGGAACCAACACATTGATGCAATCACAAAGAAGCCAGGTCAGCAGGTATACTTCCTTAGGAACTTGAAGAAATTCAGTATGACACCAAAAACTTCAGCAAATTTCCATAGATGAACAGCGGAGAGCATCCTAACTGATTGCATCACTGCCTGGAATGGAGGCTCCAACACATACGATCACAAGAGGCTGCAGAAGGTTGTAGACTCAGCCAGCTCCAGCGTGGGCACAAGCCTGCCCACCTTCAAGAAAGCAGCATCAATTACTAAGGACCCTCACCATCCTATACTGGAAACTGAAACCTACTTAGGGACAGCTTCTCCCCTTGGCCATCAGATTTAAACATCATTTAATTCAATGATAATAAATCTGACCCTGTTACTTCATCCCAGATGTAGATGACAGGTTGTGAATTGAAATTTCTCACTTTTAGTATTTCATTAGGTTTACTATCTCTCCTGAGACCTATATACCACTCCTGAGTGGTATTTTAGTTGGTATGTGGCATTTTAGAGTTGATCGCATTCAATAGTGATAACAGGGCTGGAGCATACAGCTTGCATTGAGTGAAGATGAGGAAACTACATCAAGAATAGAGTTGTTATTCAGCCAATCCAGTGGAGCTGACTGTTTTTCTATCTTTGATAATCATCTTTGTTCCTGGCTCTCTGGAGTGGGGCTTGGATTTTGGGCCAGTGACACAGTATCCATGCAATGGAACCTGGTACCCTTCCATTTTACAGTATCAGAATCAGATTCAGGTTTAATATCACTGGTGTATTGTATGTATGAAATCTGTTGTTTTGCAGGAACAGTACAATACATAATAAATGTACAATACAGTACATAATAAAACCCTCTAAATTACAATAAGAAATATTGTATATAATTAAATATATTTAAATTAAATTATATACGTAATGCCAAAAGAGAGCAAAAAATAGTGAGGTAGTGTGCACGGGTTCACTGTCCATTCAGAAATCTGATGGCAGAGAGGAAGAAACTGTTCCTAAAGCATTGAGTGTGTATCTTCAGGTTCCTGTACCTCCTCCTTGGTGGTAGAAAGGAGAAAAAGGATGTCCTGAGTGATGGAGGTCTTTCATGGTGGATGCTGTCTTTTTGAGGCATCACTTTTTGAAGCTGTCCTCACTGCTAGGGAGGCTAGTTTGTCTGAGTTTGCAACTTTTTGCAGCTTTTTCCAATATTGTGCAGTGGCCCCTCCATACCAGGAGGCTGAAGAAACCAGTTAGAATCCTCTCCATGTAGACATTTGCTAGAATCATTGATGACATACCAAATTTCTCAAACTCCTAATGAAACAGAGCCTCTGTTGTGCCTCTTCGTAACTGCATCAATATGTTGGACCCATGATAGGTCTTCAGAGATGTTGACACCCAGAAACTTGAAACTGCTCACTCTTTCCACTGTTGATCCCTCAACGATGACTGGTGTGTGTTCTCTGACTTCCACTTCCTGAAGTCCACAATCAATTTCTTGGTCTTACTGATGTTGTGCAAGGTTGTTGTTGTGTCACCGCTCAACCAGCTGATATATCTTGCCCCTGCATGCCTTGTTACCATGTGAAATGCTGCTAACAATAGTTGCGTCATCAGCAAATGTATAAATAGTGTATGAGCTGTGACTAGCCACATAGCCATGGGTATAGAGAGAGCAGTGGGCTAGGCACACATACTTGAGATGCACCAATGTTGGTTGTCAGTGAGGATGAGATGTTATTTCTTATCTGTGCCGACTGTGCATCTCAGTGTGGATGTCAGAGATTCAGTTGCGGAAGGAGGTACAGAGGTCCACATTTTGTAACGTGATTAGTACTGAGGGTAAGATGGTGTTGAGTGCTGAGCTGTAATCAATAAGCAACAGCCTGATATAGAGTTTGCTGTTGTCTAGGTGGTCCAAGGCCAAGTGGAGAGCCAGTGGGATTGCATCCGCTGTAAACCTATTGTGGTGATAGGCTAATCGCAGCAGGTCTAGGTCCTTGACTCTGACCATGACCAGCCTCTCAAATTTCTTCATCACAGTAAATGTGAGTGCAATGAGTGATAGTTGATGAGGCAGCTTACCCTACTCTTCTTGAGCACTGGCATGACTGTCGCCCTTTTCAAACAGATGGGAACCTCCGACAGCAGCAGCGGAAGATTGAAGATGTCTTTGAACACTCCCGCCAGTAGGTTGGCACAGGTTTTCAGAGCCCTACCAGGTACACCATCAGGGCCTGACACCTTGTGAGGGATCACTCTCTTGAAAGATGTTCTGATGTCGGCCTCTGAGACAGAGGTGACAGGGTCACAGGATTCTGCAGGGATTTAGAAAATAGTAGTTTATACTCCCTTTCAAAGTGTGCATAAAGTGCATTGAGTTCACCTGGGAGTGAAGCATCATGACGTTAGCTGTCGCTTTGTAGGAAGTAATGACCTGCAAACCCTGACGTGCATCCAATTCTGTCTTTAACTTCAATCAGAATTGTTCTTTTCACTCTTAAAATAGCCTTCTGTAGGTCATACCTGGACTTCTTGTATGGCTCTAGATCACTGGTCTTGAACGCCCTCAACAAAGTACAAATCTCCTGGCTCATCCACGGCTTTTGGTTGGGAATATCTGGTAAGTTCTTGAAGGTACACACTCATCCACACAGGTCTTGATGAAGTCAGTGACAACTGTGGCATATTCATTCAGATTCAAAGATGAATCCTTGAACATTGTCCAATCCTGTAAGTGCTTCTCGACCTCCCTTGACCATATCTTTAAAGTCCTCACCACCGGTGTTGCGGTCTTTAGTCTCTGCCTGTATGTTGAGAGTGGAAGTAGAACCAGGTGATTGGACTTTCCAAAGTGCGGACGTAGGATGGTGCAGTCAGCTTCTTGGGGTAATTGTACAGTATAGTGAGATACACCAGAGAGAGAAGCACAGGCCTCCTGCATAGTTCAGGTTGTGATGTGCTGGTGCAGCCTGTGCTTCTTGGCCTTTTGGTTGTGCAGTATTTGAGTATAAGCCAATCAATTAGGACAAACAATGAAACAGATCCGATATGGGGAACCACCGGGTATCTTGCCAACCTTCTCACATTTTCCGAATTAGGATGACACAACATTCAGATATGGCCTAAGTGAGGAGACACTGAAGAGGAGCGGTAGTTCACAGACTTTAATGCGAACAGAGTTTGAGGGGAAAAAAAAAGCAATAAATGCTAGGCCAATCTGAGCCGTTAATTAAAACTCTCAAATGGAAAACGAAGCCAACACTGCAGCTGAAAGGAATAGCTAAATATGGATACTGCTAGCCTTCAGAATCAGTTGACTCGACAGTCCAATTTCTCAGCCAAGGCTGAATGCAAGCAGGCAGCAAAAAATTGCTGTGCTTAGCTCAGTCTCGACAAGCACTATGATGGAAAGAATGGAGTTTAGTACCATCGCAATGAAATAATAATTAGTTGACAGATGCATATTCAGGAGCACAATTGCTATATCAGCTGTGCATCCATGCTTGTGACATTGGAGCAGGATTGGGTCACCTACCTGCTCCAACATTCACGAAGATCGTGGTTAATTAATTTTCTACCTTAGCTCCATCGTTCTGCACTGTCCAGAAATCCACACCCCAGCCTGTGATACCTCATACGTATTTTGTAAATTCAATGAGGTCTCATTGCATTGTTCTAAACTGAAGAGAACGCAAGCTCAGTCCACTCAGTTGCTCCTCACATGATAAAACCAATCATCCCAGGGACCAGTCTAGTAAACCTTTGGTGCTCTCCTTCTGTCCTCTCATATGTCTAGCAAGTTACCTAAGTTCAGTTGAAGTTTATTGTCGTTCAACCATGCACACTTACATAGCTAAATGAAGCATCATTCCTTTGGGGCCAAGGTGCAAAACACAGCACATATGTCACAATCCAGCATATACAGTACAGTCACAAAATAATACTAGCACAAGTCCCTCCTTGAGTGGCATCAGCTGAAGGTTGATGGGGTGACATGAAGTGTAAGGTGCATATTTATGTAAGATAGTATTATGTTACTGACACTATTATAGTAAAACAAACAGTGGTATAAATATTTGAAACAACCTTAATAAAAGATGAAAAGTGTCCAGAGTGGCAGAAGAGTGTGTCTGTGAGTTGGGGAGTGAGCGTGTGGGGGGTGGCAGGGAATTCAGACAGCTGTACATCCTTATTCAAATTGCTCATACAGAAGGCCAACTTACTATTTGCTTTCCTGCTTGCTTCACCATGCATGTTAACTCTTTGCAACTTGTGTACATAGGCACTCAAATCCCTTAGAACATCAACACTTCCCAAACTCATTGTTGAAAAGATATTTTGCTTCTATGTATTGTGTATCAATGTAAATAATCTCACATTCTTCCACATTAGATTCCATCTGCTAACATCCTTGTTCACTCCCTCAATTTGTCTACATCACTCTTGAATCCACTTTACACTTTGCCTCCTCCTCCCTATTCACAATACCAGATCGATCTGTATCATATACAAATTTGGAAATATGACATTTAGTCCCCTCAGCCAAATCATTGATGCAGTTTGGCAATGGCTGGTAATGGAATGAAATATCAAGATCCCAAAAACCCCAAATCTTGAGAAGGCATGAAATGAAAACATACAGGCTGCCACTATCAAGCACAAGAAGCCTATCCCATGTAGAATAGAAAAGCTGTTTTTCAACTCACTATCTGCTATGACCACTATCCCTATATACAGCTTATGGATGACATTCATCCATCAGGCCCGTAACTAAGAGATCACTGTCTGGGAATGGAGAATTTCAATTTGAACCTATGAGTTATTTCGAGATTAAAATGAAGAGGTTTTCAAGTGCAACATGACTATCTTATCTGAAATCGAAGGCTTATATTACAAGTCTGATTGTAATACTACATCATTCACAAACATTTAATCTCAAATAAATTGATTCCTACTGAACAAGTCCACTCAGGCAAACAACATAATTTTAGAATTTACTGGCCTTCACTTTGTGACTGAGGCAGTGATTTTATGTCACACACTTTGCAGAAGAGGCTAATTTGTCATTTGTCTTGTTATATACAGAGCAGTAACATCTAAAATATTGTGATGAGGTAAAAATACTACTGGTGCCATCAGTAAAGTTCCTGTTTTACTTTAGAAGTAGCCATTCAGGAGTTTGAACTACCCATGCTTCAGGTCCACATCCTTTAGTTGGCTTTTTTTACAAAACTTTAAAAGTTTATTTACAACACATATATAGAAAGGTACAGACTATCAACAGTTACAAGACAGCAAGTATACTCATTAAGATACGGTTACTACCTTCTATAAAATAGTCAATGCCCCTGGGGGATGCACAGCTCCCGGAAGACCCCACTGTACCCATTGCGACCGCGCGCTCCCTTTCCCAGGACAACCAGGCATGGACGTATCCTCGGAAAAGGGGCAAGCAGTCGGCCCCGGCAGCACCCTCCACTTTCTGCTGCCTAGACCCGTGGATGGCCATCTTGGCCAGGCCCAGGGCCAAGCCCACCAGGGTTCTCCTCATGTTCCGAGCTGGGTGCCTGTAGATGAGGAGCGCGGGGCTAAAGTGCAGCCAGAACTCAGCAGCAGCCCCTTGAGAAATTCAAAGAGCAGCTGCAACATCTTGCACTCCGTGTACGTGTGGTATACTGACTCCTCCTGCCCGCAGAATGGACAGGTGGACAATGAACCTGCTCAGGAATCTGCTATATGGGATTGCCAGGTCCCCAATGTACTGGGGGGGGGGGGAGGGTGTCCCTGTATAAAGATGCTTCCACTGGGGACCTCCTCTGCTGCCAGACGGTAACACGAGCTGCCTAGGTGAGTCCAGTCGGCAGACGAAGGTGAGGAAGGGAAAGGTGTGCAGGAGCAGACACACAAGAAATGTTTCGGAGCATCACGGTGGGCAAACCCTGCGAGACGGCTCACGTTACGTGGGACCCTCTCCCATGTGGTCTCCCAAGGCCTGGGTCCGAGGAACACCTCCAGTGGTGGTGCAGCCAGAACCCCTCCACTTCCCCGTGCCCTCCCGACATCCACTGTAATAGGATCAGGACCAGTCCGTCCAGCAGCCAGAGCACCCTGCCTGGATGAGGCCAGACCCCAAATCCTTCACAGTTCTGGGTAGAAGCAGAGTAGTTCCCACAGAGTGGCATGGCCAACGCTGTCCGCCAGGATCTGCGTGCCCTCCTTTAGTCAGTTTGCATACTGTGACCCACAAGTGCCCTTGAAACCTACCTTCACACAAGAATTAATCATAATTAGCTTTATTACCACTTGTCTTATATGACATGAAATTTGTTGTTCTGTGCAGACACAAAATTACTATAAGTTACAAAATATATTAATAGTGAAAAAATGGAATAATAAGTAGAGTCAACACGAGGAAATCTGCAGATGCTGGAAATTCAAACACACACAAAATGCTGGTGGAACACAGCAGGCCAGGCAGCATCTATAAGGAGAAGCACTGTCGACGTTTCGGGCTGAGACCCTTCGTCCTGACCCGAAAAGGGTCACTCCAGACACGCTGCTACAGCTCGAGGGGTTCTCAATCCACTGGATGGACTGAACTGTAGATTCTAAGAAGGCAAGAGGTGAGGAGCTGTGTTTCATGATAAACTCATCTTGGTGCCCGGATGTAGCAGTCAAGTCACACTCTTGTTCTCTCAATCTGTAACATCTAATAATTAAATGCCAACCATTCTACTTACCAAGAGAGATCTTACCACAATCCTATCAGTTTACATACTACCAAAGGCAGATGTTAAGCAAGCACTTGGATTGAGTTCCATGACAGGAACTTCAATCAGGCTAGCTTGAAGAAATCTTCACCCAAATACCATCAGCTTATCACCTGCACCTGCATACAAACAGAAACTAAAGAGCAAGGCACTAGAGGTGAGAACAATAAAGAGATAGTCACATAAGGCAGAGGAGTGGTTATGGCAAGTTGGTGGAGAGGGCCATATCCAAGGACATCAGAGGACCTGAATGAATACTTCACAATTTTCTTGGATTTTATAACGACCCTCGTGGAAGTGTGTGAGCGCACAAAAATGATTCAGAGTCTTCCCCAATCAGGTGCTTTGGATGAACCAAGAGAACTGCAATCTGCTAAGGGCTAGATCAGTGGCATTTGGGTCTGGTGACCTAGGAAAATACAAGAGGTCCAGGTATGACCTCCAGAAAACCATCTCATATGCGAAGTGTGACTCAAACCTGAGTCACAGAAGAATACTCGACAGCTGTGGCAGGGCTTGAGTACTATCACCTCCTACAAAGCAAAACTAAACAACATATGCAACAAGGTTTTGCCCCCACATTAGCTCAATGCTCTTTATGCTCTCTTTTTCTGACAGAACATGAAGGTACCTTCAGAAAACTCCCACAGCCCCGATTCTAGTCTGTGAGGCCAACACGAGAGGATCCTTCAGGAAGGTGAACCCATGCTAAGCATCTGGCCCAGATGGTGTATCTGTCCAAGTACTGAAGACCTGTGCTAATCAACTATCTGGAAATTTTACCGACATCCTTAACCTCGCTACGGCAGTCTGAGGTAGCCACCTGCTTCAAGCATGCTTTCATCATGCTGTACCCAAGAAAAATATGGTAATCTGTCTCAATGAATGTTGCAGTTACATTCACTGTGATGAAATGCTTTGAGAGGCTTGGCATGAAACATATCAACTCCTAACTGAGGAGTGACCTGTCTACAATTTGTCTACTGTCAAAACAGGTCAACAGCAGATGCCATTTCATCAGCTCTTCACTCAGCCCTGGAACACCTGGATACATCAGAATGCTCTTCATCGACCACAGTTCTATATTCAACACTATCATCCACTCAAAACTAATCATACGCTCCAAGACCTAGGCTTCAATACCTTTTTGTGTAACTGGACCTTCAACTTCCTCACTTATAGACCCCAGTCATTTCAGATTGGCAACAAATCTCCTCCATAATCACCATCAGCATAGGACTCCACAAGGCTGTGTGCTTAGGCCCCTGTTCTACTTGCTGTATACTTATGACTGTGAGGCTAAGCAGAGCTCCAGTGCCATATTTAAATTTGCTGATGACACCAGTTGTTAGCTGAATCAAAGGCAATGATAAATCAATATATAGGAGGGAGATTGAAAACCTAGTCAAATAGTGCCACAACCACCCTGCACTCAATGTTAGCAAAAACAAAAGCTGATTATTGTCTACAGGAGGAGGAAACTGAAGCCCATGAGCCAGTCCTTACTAGAGGATTGGAGGTGGAGAGGGTCAGTAACTTTGAATTCCTTGGTGTTATCATTTCAGAGGAACTGTCCTGGGTCCAGCCTGAAAGTGCCATCGCAAAGAAGGCCCAGCAGTACATCTAATTTCTTGGAAGTTTGAACAGATTTTTAAAAACCTTTTAAGGTCTTTTAAAACCTTGACAAACTTTGATAAATCGAGATAGTACAGAGTACCCTGACTGGTTACATCACAGCCTGGTATCCAAACACAAATGCCCAAGAAAGGAAAAGCCTACAAAAAGCAGTGGATATTGTCCATTCCATTACAGGAAAAGCCCACACCACCGTTGAGCATGTTTACAGGGAGTGCTGTCACAAGAAAGCAGAATTCATCATCCCCACCACCCAGGCCCTGTTCACTTCTTGCTGCTGCCATTGGGAAGGAGATACGGGAACACTGGGTTTCACACCACCAGGTTCAGGAACAGTTATTACCCTTTAACCACTTTGCTCCTGGACCAGGGCAGATAACTTCACTCACAACACTGAACTGACTCCACAAGTTATAGAGTCACTCTCAAAGACTCCACAACTCATGATCTCAGTATTAGTAATTTATTTATTGTTATTTGTTTCTTTTTTCTACCTGCACAGTTGTCATCTTTTGCACATTGTTTGTCAGTCTTTGTGTGTAGGTTTTCTTTGTTCTACTGTGAATGCCTACAAGAAAATGAATCTCAGGGTGCCATATGGTGACAAATACAAACTTTGATAATAAAATTACTTTGAACTTTGAACATTCTCCTGAACAGCACCACCAATTCCACACCCAGCCAGATACTTCTAACTAACTCATCTTAACCAAAGTTACCCTGCAGCATTTCCTTCAGTATCTGTCACATAGAATGAAGATTGGCTTTTCCTGAATGCCTCTGGCACTGGCTGCCTCAAGGCAAACAGACGTTGAATGCCTGGACTCTAATGATGTAAGGTCTCATAGCGATGGCATAATCAATCTATGCTTTCTGCCATGCATAAGCTAGATCTGGGTACTGATTTACAGACCAAGGGTGTGAGTGGCACTGTGGAAATGTTATGCAACAAAGTTGTCAAAGTAATCAGCTGTTTCAAGACGTGTTATTCCAGTCTGGTTACAACCTCAGATCTAACTTCATTTAAGTACATAGAACAACTCATCTCAGCAGTAAAGAAAGGATGTTCTAAGCTAAAATTTCAGCTCAAAATTCTTCTACCTATGGTTCCATCATCTCTTTCCTCATCCACCTACCTTCCCCTTCAACTGGCCTCACCTATCACATGCCAGCATGTACTCCTCCCCCTCCTATCATCTTCTTAATCTGGCATTTTCCCTCTTCTTTACCAGTCTCATGGAGGGTCATAGCCTGAAACATTTATTCTTCTCCATAGATACTGCCTGACCTGCTGAGTACCTCCAGCATTTTGTGTGTCAAGTGTCCAGCTACCTAGTTTCTTTCATCTGCATCCACCCTTCAATGCATTGGTCCATTCCAGGCTTCATAGTCAATTTCACAAGGTAGAAAGCCAGAAACTTGTCCCTACACCATATTATTCCTGCCCTGATATACTTTGGCTAAAGACATATTGCCTGCTATCGTAGCATGTAGTTTTATCAAATTAATAAAGCCAATGGAAAGTCAAAGTCAAGTTTAAGCGCCGGGCTGATTTGGAGAAGCTGAGAATGGCTTTGTTATGGGCAGCAGGGTCTTTGCACAGAGCAAATTGCTAGATGGCATGGTCTAGGCTTGGAGCATTTCGCTGTGGTGGGGCCCAGGTCATAATGCGAGGCATGATCCACTGTTTGGACAATTTAAACTCTGGCCGAGATAGACTGGAAAGGCAGGGTGCTCAGACTGGAGACAAGAGTCAGGCAGAATTCGCACACTCTCCTGTAATCTTCACTTTTCTTTCCACAATGCTGAGACTGAGAGGCTGCCCTAGCTGCGGTGCTTTGTGTCTGCGAGTTTTGAGGTAATTTGTCTGCTAATATGTCAAAATGAGACCAAGGCTTTGGGCCTACTCTGGGGATTTGGATCTAAGGACTCAATTTGGTTTAGAATGTTGTTGGTCACTTCTATTGATTGCATGATCTGTGCTTTTTTCTCTTTCTCTGTGCATCAGGTGTTTGTCTTTATTTTTTTAATTGGGTTCTTTCAGATTTCTTGCTTTGTGGCTTCCTGATAGCAAATAAATCTCAAGGTTGTACAATTTATACATTCTCTAATAACAACTGTATTTTGAATGTTGAATCTTCTGATATGCACAAGAACATGTATGCTTATATGCAATGAAAAACTACTTTAGGAAGTTTCACAGGCACATACATGAGGAACATACAGGCATCCAGCAACTAAAACCAAATAATTTCCACATTTTTCAGTGGAAACATGGTCAGATATTCTTAATCATAATCTGAAGCAGAAACTATACTTCTCACTTACAGATGAGGTAATCAAAATACCCCACTGGTTCACTTGACCACTTCCTCGTCAATTATCGTGAACATTCAATGCCTCATCCACCATTAGTGTGTAGTGGCTTCAATGTTGCAATTACTTACCAACACTACTCTGATAAAGCCTCACAAACCAGCACTCTTGACTACCTATAGGACAAGAACTTCAGGTGCATGTGAACACCACCCCCTGCAGGTTTCTCTCCAAATCACACACCAGTTATATCCCTGTTACTTCGTTAACTGGTCTAGATCATAGGAATTCCTCCCTATCAACACTGGAAGAGTAATTTAGCCACAAATACTACAGTGAATCAGTTGAGGTTCCACCTTCTCAAGGGTATTTTGGAATATGCAATAATTGATGGTTTTGCAGTAATGGACTTTTAACGTTGTAAACCAGCGAGTTGTTTGTTATGTCTCCCCGCTTGCTCGTCAAAAATGGAGACACCTTTTAGAGAAAGAAGGAATCTGCGGTATGTCACATGCCGGATTAAATGTGAAGTATTTAGGGTAACTGCAAGTCTGTGTCTCTGCCATTGTTTTGCTCACACTGAGTGCTCGGTGGTGGTACCAATGCTTTTTTTTGCTGGTGGAGGGAGGGGGGATTGTTACTCGCCGCCGTTTACCCGCAGGAGGGAGGGGAGCTTGGGGGGGGCTTTGGGGTTCTTACATTTATCTGTCATTCATTCTTTGGGGCACTTCTCTGTTTTCATGGACGTTTGCGAAGTAAAAGCATTTCAAGATGTATATTGTATACATTTCTCTGACATTAAATTGGACCTTTGATCCTTTGAACATTCAGGTTCAGATCAGTAAATAGATGACTACACAATTTTGGGAGTCACACACACACTAATACTGCTTTAAAGGCTTTATAATTTAAAGACTAGTTTCAGTTGTCACGTACAACAAAACATACAGTGAATTGCGCCGATTGCAATGTGCTGGGGGCAGCCAGCAAATGTTGCTATGCTTCTGCTGGCAACATAGTTACTACAGCTGATGTCTTTTTAGAATGTGGGAGGAAACTGGAGCACCTGGAGGAAACCCACGTGGTCATGGGGAGAATCTACAAACCCTTTACAGACAGCGACAGGAAAGGAACCACGATCTTCCAATCGCTGGTGCTGTAGAGCGTTGTAATAAGTGCTTTGTTGTTGTGTCACCCCAGTTTATTTTGTGTAATTTATAATGGCTGATCATTATAAATTGAGAATGCTCAACTCTGCAGACTGGTTTATACTGAAATGCACAATGAATAAAGTGGACTAATACACAAACATAATATACCTATCATGGAATTGTGATGGAAAAGAAGCTAACAACTTAGCTCCTGTTTGCAAGTTTTCAGGTGGGGTATTTAATCCACCTGATTAAAAAGGGACATGACAAAATTGGTTAAAAAGACAATTGCAGTTGTGAGAAGAGATGATGCTAAAATGATCATATTGTTAGGAGCATAACATAAATCACCAAAAAAAAAATCCAAGGGGACAGAAGAGCAAATGAGTAGACTAATTTATTGCTTGCAGAGCACATAGTAGGACTCTTCAACTACCCCAATATTAACTGAGACGCTCGTTGTCAGTGTGAAAGGTAAAGAGGCCACAGAATTCTTAACCTGCATTCAGGAATGCATTTTTCAGCCATTTTAAACTATTTTAGTCCTGTAATGAGACAGGTTTAATTAATGATCTCAGAGTAAATGAAACCCTCGGAAAGAGTGGTCACAGCATGGTGGAATTTCAAATTCAATCGAGGGTTTAAAATTAAAATATACAAGGACAATAATAATGGTATGAGGTCAGAGTGGAGTGAGAAAATAGCTTAAGTGCTAAGACAATAGACCAGCAGTGGCAGACATTTAAGGAGATATTTCATAAATCTCAACAATGGTATATCCAAGTGAGGAAGAAAGATTAAGAGAAGGATGCAACATTCTTGGCCATTTAGTATGGTGTCATATTGAAAGAAAAGGCATACAGTGTTACAAATTTTAGTGGTAGCCCAGAGGATTTGGATATCCTTAGAAAACTGTGAAGGAAGACGAAATATATTATAAAGAGGGTGAAGGTGATCCACACCAGATGAGATAGTTCTGTTGTCACACTCTAAGAAGGGTGTGATTGGTGAAAGTGCAGAGGAGCTTCTCCAGGATGTTGTCCAGATTGGGAGATTTTAGTTCTGGCATTATAACCTAGTATGGGAATACCAACACTTTGAATGGAAAAGCCTACAAAAAGTAGTGGATACAGCTCAGTCCATCATAGGTAAATTCCTCCCCACCATTGATCACATCTACAAGAAGCGTTGTCACGGGAAAGCAGCATCTATCATCAAGGGCCCCACCATTCGGGCCATGCTCTCTTCTCACTGCTGCCATTGGGAAGTCAGTACAGGAGCCTTAGGTCCCATATCACCAGGTTCAGGAACAGTCACTACTCTTCAACCATCCTACTCCTGAACCAGAGTAGATAATTCCACTCACCCCAACAATGAATTGATTCCACAACCTATGGACTCACTTTTAAGGACAACTCACGTTCTCGATATTTGTTGTTTATTTATTTATTATTTAGTTTTTTTCTTTTCTTTGTATTTCACAATTTGTTCTCTTTTGCACATTGGTTGTTTGGTCCACCTTTGGTTGTGCATCCCTTTTCATTGATTCTATTGTGTTCCTTTGCATTTACTTTGAATGCCCATAAACAAGTTATTCAGGATCGTATATGGTGACATATCTACACTTAGAAATAAATTTACTTTTAACTTTGATCTTTGAGATTGGATAGACTAGGCTTGCTTTCTCTGGAGTAAAGAAGGCTGAGGGATGACCAGAATGAGATATATACAATTTTGAGAAGCAGACATAGGGTTGATATTCAGAATCTTTTTCCCATGGGAGGGATGCTAGAAACAAGGGGGCATAGGTTTAAGGTCAGAGGGAGCAGGTTTAAGGCAGATCTGAGGAGAAAGTGTTTCACACAGAGTGATTGATATCTGGAACATACTCCTGGAGGACGTGATGCTGATAGGTAAAATCACTAACATAAGATGATGGAATTGCAAAGCAACACACACAAAATGCTGAAAGAACTCATCAACAAGTCAGGTAACAGCTGTGGAAATGAATGAACAGCCAATGTTTGGGGCTAAGACCCTCCTTCAGGATTGAAAAGGAAGGAGAAAGACACCAGAATAAAATAGAGGGGGGGAGGGGAAAGAGGCTAGCTAGAAGGTGATAAGTGAAGCCAAATGGATGAGAAAGGTGAAGGGCTGGAGATGAAGGAATCTGATAGGAGAGGAGAATGGACCATAGGAGAAAGGGAAGGAGGAGGGGATCCGGGGGAAGTGATAGGTAGATGAGAAGAGGTAAGAGGCCAGAGTGATGAATAGTAGAAGAGGGGAGAGGGAGGACATTTTTTTTACCATTAGGAGAAATCAATATTCATGCCATCAGGTTGGAGGCCTCCCATATGGAATATAAGGTGTTACTCCTCCACCTTAAGGGTGGCCTCTTCCTGGTACAAGAGGAGGCCATGGACTAACATGCCGGAATATGAATGGGAAATAGAATTAAAATGACTGGCCACTGGGAATCAGAGGTGTTCGACAAAGTTTAAGATGGTCTCACTGATGCTCAGCAGGCCACATCAGGAGAACTGATCCCAGAAGATTCGCAGATGTAGGACCCTGAGTGGGGGTGAGGGAGCAGGTGAATAGCCACTTTGGCTGCTTGCAGGGTAAGTCACAGGAAAGATGTGAATTGGGAGGGATGAATGGACAAGGGAATCACAGTGGGAGCAAAACACCTTCTGCCACACCCAATCTCTGAAACAGCAGGATCAGCCTAGATTCTGACAAATCCTGGCTCCAGAAGACTGGGAGCACCAACATGGAAAACTGCATACCAATAGCAGAGACAACACTGATTGGGAACTTAGCTGATTATCTCTTAGAAACTTGGACCCTGGGGAGATCAGGTTCTGTCCCTCTGCTCAGCTTATTTATTTCTTTAGCGATACAGCAAAGCCCTTCTGGCTCTAACCTAATCACAGGAAAATATACATTGACCACTTAAACTACTCGGTATGCCTTTGGACTACGGGAGGAAACCAGAGCACCTGGAGAAAGCCCACAGGGAGGACGTACAGAGACTTCTTACAGTGCAACACTGGAATTGAATTGCCAACTCTGAACGCCCCAAGTTGTATTAGCATCACACTAACTGCTAAGCTACCATAGCACCCCATGGTACATGTGTAAAATCTGTGAGTATGCTGGGACACAGCAACTGACTGTGGTCATTTGAATGTGCTTAAAAAATGGGTTTAAAGGTCACATCAATTAACATGCACTGTGTGAAAAGCACTGCACGATGTTCTTAGGATACCTAAGTTTTCAAGAAAGCAGCTTACTGCAGTGTTTGTGACGGTGGTCCCATTGACACTCAACAAGGTCAAGAGGTAATGACTGGCATTCCTTTGGCTGAGTATTCCGCTGCAAGAAAATGACTTCAGCACTGCTGTGTCTTTGTACCACTTGCAGCATATCTAACAATCCACTGCAGCTAATCAAATTGATGTCTTGACTCTGAAGAACAGAGTTCCCACAACTCATGGCAACATCTAGGGAGCTATTGACCTATGCCTTCAAATGCATCATCAATGCAGCTTGAGGATACAGAAGGGACATCATCTCCAGAGTCCTGGTGGAAGTAGCAAAGGTGCCAAAGTGTGTGATATCTTCAGCCACCCTGCTATTCACCATCACTAAGCCATCTGTCCTGAGAACAGATGGCTTAGTTAAATCTCAGACACAGATTTTCACTTTCTCAAACACTAACAGTTACATCCACTAATTACACTTTTTTTTGTACAGTATTTTATTTAGAGACCAACACAGTAACAGGCCCTTCCAGCTCAACGAGCCCGCACCATCCAATTACATTCACGTGACCTACTAACCCACACATTTTTAAAATGCGAGAGGAAACCCGAGCACCTGGAGAAGCCCACACTATGCTGGTCTTTTCTGACCATCATAGAAGAATATGAAAACAGTATCTTAAACCTTGCGGAACATAAAATGGATTGCAGAGTTGGAGAATTATGAAATCGCTCTTTGACTTCCTGATGCACCAGTGAGTAATAATGATCAAAATGAACATCAAAATGTTCTTCCCTTCACCTTCAGAAAGCAAGAGAATGTCAGAGGGAATTGTGTCATTCCAGGAAAGCCTGCAGAATCAACATTCAAGCCTGCAGAAGGCAATGCGGAGGAGTAGCTCCAAGAGGTAACATTCCAGAAAGCTTCACACTTTGCCCTAGAATCCTCCAAAATCATCTGCTGTTTCAGAATCTGCCCCATGGAATAGGATGAGACACAAACACTCTTCCTCATCCAAAAGGTTCACAGAGAGAATTCTCTCTGTGAGAAGGAAGAGAAGGAAGGCTCAGTAATTATCTCAAACTGGGACATATTTGAGACTTGAAAATCCTTCCACACTAGCCTGTTTGACTCGAATACCATAGACAGTACAGTTTCTCAGGACTTCTTATCCCCTGTCTGCGGGTTTTTTGGTAACAGCAAATAGGAGATCCTGGACCACTCACTGACAAACTCCATCCATTCCTTCAAGGCAAACATAGATCCCAGGAGTGATAACTTACCAGGTGAGTTGCACTTGGTTCAGTGGAATGGAGTGTATCCAGACCAGCTTGAATTGTACAGCTGACAAGATATGGAAGATCAATGAGAGACAGCATCATTACCCTCATCCATAAGCAGAAATGAGAAAGAAGCTGGAGACACACTTCACTTCAATGTTAATGTGCATTACAAGTTCTGTAAAAGATCATTATCAATTGAGTGCAGTCTGCTCTGGAGATGGTATTCACCAGACAAAATCGGCAACATTCCCAACAGGAAAATTTCTAACGACCTTATGCTGTTCAGAGGTGTGTGTGTGTGTGTGTGTGTGTGTGAGTGTGTGTGTGTGTGTGTGTGTGTGTGTGTGTGTGTCTGTGTGTCTGTGTGTCTGTGTGTGTGTGTGTGTGTGTGTGTGTGTGTGTGTGTGTGTGTGTGTGTGTGTGTGTCTGTGTGTCTGTGTGTGTGTGTGTGTGTGTGTGTGTGTGTGTGTGTCTGTGTGTCTGTGTGTGTGTGTGTGTGTGTGTGTGTGTGTGTGTCTGTGTGTGTGTGTGTGTGTGTGTGTGTCTGTGTGTGTGTGTGTGTGTGTGTGTGTGTGTGTGTGTGTGTGTGTGTGTGTCTGTGTGTGTGTGTGTGTGTGTGTGTGTGTGTGTGTGTGTGTGTGTCTGTGTGTCTGTGTGTGTGTGTGTGTGAGTGTGTGTGAGTGTGTGTGTGTGTGTGTGTGTGTCTGTGTGTGTGTGTGTGTGTGTGTGTGTCTGTGTGTCTGTGTGTGTGTGTGTGTGAGTGTGTGTGAGTGTGTGTGTGTGTGTGTGTGTGTGTGTGTGTGAGTGTGTGTGTGAGTGTGTGTGTGTGTGTGTGTGTGTGTGTGTGTGTGAGGGTGTATGTGAGTGTGTGTGTGTGTGTGTGTGTGTGTGTGTGTGTGTGTGTGTGAGTGTGTGTCTGTGTGTGTGTGTGTGTGTGTGTGTGTGTGTGTGTGTGTGTGTGTGTGTGTGTGTGTGTGTGAAAGAGAGACAGACACTGGTGGACATTTGTTTTGTCAGCTTAGACCAGAGAAGTGCCTTTGATAGTATATCACACATGTACATTGCACTCTAGGGTGGTGAAATCGTAACTGGATCCAGCTCCTGTACATAGATACAGACATCTGTAGCACAGTCCAAACCAATGATTTATTTTTCACATGCACATCAAAACTTCAAAACACACAATAAAATGTTTGTGTCAATGACCAACACAGTCCGAAGATGTGCTGGGGGCAGCCTGCAGGTATTGCAATGTTTCCAGCACCAACATGGCCAGTAAGTGAAAAACAGAAAGCTTCCCAATCAAACTTGGAGTCAGGTAAGTCTACTTTCTTTACACAGTCTTGCTTGTGTGTTGAATTGAGCCTTTTTCTAAATCCAGGAAGAGATGACCAAAAGGACTGATGAGGAAAGGGTGGTAGATGATGTCAATGTAGACTTCAGTAAGGCCTGTGACAAGGACCCACAGAGTAGGTTTGGTCCATAAAGTTTGATCACATGGGATCCAGATTAAGCTAGCCAACTGGATACAAAATTAGGTTAGAGGTAGGAGTCAGAGGGTAGTAGTAGAGGCTATATTTCAGATTGGGACTAGTGGTATGCTGCAGGGTTTAGTGCTGGGTCTGCTGCTGTTTGTCACCTATATCAACAGCTAGAATTAGAATGTAGTTTATTTGGTTAGTAAGTTTGCAGTTTCCAAATTGGTGGTGTGGAGGATAATGAAGAAAGTTGTCTAAATTGTGAAAGAGGGACAAGGAATGGCAGCTGGGATTTTACTTGGACAAGTATAAACTTATCATCAAGGCCCTAGAGAGTGTTGTAGAACAGAGAGGCCACAGTTTTCCAGACAGGCCTGGCCTCTTTGCCTTCGAACATTCCTTTTGATGACCATGCTACGCCACCTGTCCCTTTGGACCAGAAGTTAATTACAAAATTAATTAACTCTCTACAAAATGTTCTGGAGACCCTGTAGGAGGAGGAGATGTAGATGGTGAATCCTGTATGATAGTTCTCCAAGCAGACTGTGGAAGTCATTTATTAGAACGTCTTATCATCAGAACACTCAAACAAGCATACAGATGTGAGAAAGGCCCCTTTTCTCAGATTCTTCATGTTGAGACAGCAGAATGACAACATTCTGAGGCAGCAGAATGAATCCACCTGCTTGTGGGCCTTGTGTTTCCTAAGAAGGTCTACTCTAGGCAGACATAGAACCATAGAACATTACAGCACAGAAACAGGCCTTTTGGCCCTTCTTGACTGTGCCGAACCATTTTTCTGCCTAGTCCCACTGACCTGCACCTGGACCATATCCCTTCATACACCTCTCATCCACGTACCTGTCCAAGTTTTTCTTAAATGTTAAAAGTCAGCCCGCATTTACCACTTCATCTGGCAGCTCATTCCACACTCCCACCACTCTCTGCGTGAAGAAGCCCCCCCCCCCCCAATGTTCCCTTTAAACTTTTCCCCCTTCACCCTTACCCCATGTTCTCTGGTTTTTTTCTCCCCTAGCCTCAGTGGAAAAAGCCTGCTTGCTCTATCTATACCCATCATAATTTTATATACCTTTATCAAATCTCCTTTCATCCTTCTACGCTCCAGGGAATACAGTCCTAACCTATTCAACCTTTCTCTGTAACTCAGTTTCTCAAGTCCCAGCAACATTCTTGTAAATCTTCTTTGCACTCTTTTAACCTTATTAATATCCTTCCTGTAGTTCGGTGACCAAAACTGCACACAATACTCCAAATCTGACCTCTCCGAAGCCTTATGCAACCTCACCATAACATTCCAACTCTTATACTCAATACTTTGATTTATAAAGGCCAATGTACCAAAACCTCTCTTTACTACCCTATCTACCTGTGACACCACTTCTGGGAATTTTGTATCTGTATTCCCAGATCCCTCTGTTCTACTGCACTCCTCAGTGCCCTACCATTTACCTTGTGTGTTCGACCTTGGTTTTTCCTTCCAAAGTGCAATACCTCATATTTGTCTGTATTAAGCTCCACCTGCCATTTTTAAGCCCATTTTTCCAGCTGGTCCAAATCCCTCTACAAACTTTGAAAACCTTCCTCACTGTCCACTACACCTCCAATCTTTCATCAGTAAATTTGCTGATCCAATTTACTACATTATCATCCAGATCATTGATACAGATGACAAATAACAATGGACCCAGCACTGATCCCTGTGGCACACCACTAGTCACAGGCCTCCACTCAGAGAAGCAATCCTCCACTACCACTCTCTGACTTCTCCCTTTGAGCCAATATCTAATCCAATTTACTACCTCACCACATATACCTAGAGACTGAATCTTCCTAACTAACCTCCCATGCGGGACCTTATCAAAGGCCTTACTGAAGTCCATGTAGACAACCTTCACTGCCTTCCCTTCATCCACTTTCCTGGTAATCTCCTCGAAAAACTCTAATAGATTTGTTAAACATGACCTAACACGCACAAAGCCATGTTGACTCTCCCTAAAAAGTCCCCATCTATCTAAATACTTGTATATCCTATCTCTTAGTACTCTTTCCAATAATTTACCTACTACCAACGTCAAACTTACCGGCCTATAATTTCCTGGATTAATTTTAGAGCCTTTTTTAAACAACGGAACAACATGAGCAATCCTCCAATCCTCCAGCACCTCACCCGTAGATACCGACATTTTAAATATATCTGCCAGGGCCCCTGCAATTTCAGCACTAGTCTCTTCCAAGGTCCGAGGGAATACCCTATCCGGTCCTGGGGATTTATCTAATCTGATTTGCCTCAAGATAGCAAGCACCTCTTCTTCTTCAATCTGTATAGGTTCCATGACCTCACTACTTGTTTGCCTTATTTCCATTGACTCCATGCCAGTTTCCTTACTAAATACAGATGCAAAAAAAACATTTATGATCTCCCCCATTTCTTTTGGTTCCATACTTAGCCGATCACTCTGATCTTTAAGAGGAACAATTGCTCTTAATATACCTGTAGAAGCTCTTTGGATTATCCCTCACCTTGACTGCCAAAGCTACCTCATGTCTTCTTTTAGCCCTCTTGATTTCTTTCTTAAGTATTTTTTTGCACTTTTTATACTCCTCAAGTACCCTATTTGCTCCCTGTTTCCTATACATGTCATACATCTCTCTCTTCTTCTTTACAAAGGTTCCTTATCTTTATTCACTTTGCCTTTAATCCTGACAGGAACATACAAACTCTGCACTCTCAAAATGTCTCCTTTGAAGGCCTCCCACTTACCAACGACATCCTTGCCAGAGAACAACCTGTCCCAATCCATGCTTTTTAGATCCTTTCTCATTTCTTCAAATTTGGCCTTTTTCCAGTTTAGAACCTCAACCCGAGGACCAGATCTATCTTTATCCATGATCAAGTTGAAACTAATGGTGTTATGGTCACTGGAAACAATGTGTTCCCCAACACACACTTCCGTCACCTGTCCTAACTCGTTTCCTAATAGGAGATCTAATATTGCATCCTCTCTAGTTGGTACCTCTATATATTGATTTAGAAAACTTTCCTGAACACCTTTCACAAACTCCAACCCATCTAGACCTTTAACAGTATGGGAGTCCCAATCAATGTGTGGAAAATTAAAATCCCCTACTACCACAACTTCATGTTTCCTGCAGTTGTCTGCTATCTCTCTGCAGATTTGCTCCTCCAATTCTCACTGACTATTGGGTGGTCTATAATACAACCCCATTAATGTGGTCACACCTTTCCTGTTTCTCAGCTCCACCCATATGGCCCCCGTAGACAAGCCCTCTAATCTTTCCTGCCTGAGCACTGCTGGAACATTTTCCCTGACTAGCAATGCCAGCCCCCACACCACCCCCCCCCCCCACCCTTCATCTCTCTGTCTCTATCACATCTGGAACATCGGAACCCTAGAACATTAAGCTGCCAGTCCTGCCCCTCCTGTAGCCAAGTTTCACTAATGGCTACAATGTCATAATTCAACGTGTTAATCCACGCCCTCAGCTCATCAGCGTTCCCCACAATACTCCTCGCATTGAAATAGACACACCTTAGATAACATCATTTATTTTCACCCTGCTCCACTATCTACTTTGGCACTCTGGTTCCCATCCCCCTGCAAATCTAATTTAAACCGCCCCCAATAGCACTAACAAACCTCCCTGCAAGAATATTGGTCCCCCTGTAGTTCATGTGTAACCCGTCCCTCTTGTACAGGCTTTGTCGAGGCTCTATGGATGTTCACATGGATGCACAGTGAGATAATAAACTACTGACCTGCTGGAAGGTCATCAACTCCCTGATGTGGTTCTGACTGCAAATTATTGGTCTTCCAGTGTGAAGTGTCCAGAACCAAATGCTGCCAACTATATCATTCTAGATGCAGGATTCATGTAGCAGGATACACTGAAGCTCAAAGCAGCCTTGGCAAGGGGTCTGTCGGGAAGGACCACAGTCTAGCATCCTACCACCACTATTTAATAATCTCTCTGATGCTTCACAGATGGAACATTTGGGAGTGAAACATAAGTGTTGTTGACAAGTTGTAACTGAACGTACTGAATTGCTAGGGTGAGTAAATAAAGATAATTTTTGGAGAAAAAATGTAGTGGCTTGGAGAAGCTTTGTTCTGCAGATGTTGAGTGTTAAGCCCATTCTCATATATGATTTAGGATCGAAGTTAATGATAACCTGTAGCTCAGGCCAGAGTGAGTGCATACATGAATGGATAAGCAAACCGGTATTCTCTCCCAGGCCAACATACCCAGCACTGAGATCCTCATGCTCACTTGGCCCACACAATCTTTCAATGTCATGCAAAAGATTACCAGATGGACTAAAGAAAACAACAGTTTCACAAAGCTTCCTTTAAAAAAACATAACATCTCTACTAACACAAGAGATTTTGCAGATGCTGGAAATCCAGAGTAACACCTACAAAATGCTGGAAGAACTCAGCAGGTCTGGCAGTACCTAAGGAGAGGAATAAACAGTTGATATTTTGAGCAGAGATTCTTCAGCAGGACTGGAAAGGAAGGGAGAAGAAGCCAGAATAAGAAAGTGGGGGAGGAGGAGTACAAGCTAGGAGGTGATAGGTGAAGCCAGGTGAGGGGGGGAATGAAGTGAGAAGCTGGAAGGTGAAAGGTGCAAAAGCTGAAGGGCTAAAGAAGAAGGGATGGAATAGGAAAGGAGAGTGAACCACGAGAGAAAGGGCAGGAGCACAGGCATCAAGGGAAGGTGATGAGTGAGGAAAAGAGAATGAGTAAGAGGGGAACTGGAATGAGGAATGAACAAAGAGAGAGGAAAGGGGTGAGAAATGTATGAGTTAATTTGTTGGGAGAACCAGAAAGCCCAACATAAATGGTTGCAGGAATACTCAGCTGACCAAATGACCAGCCAATCATCCCATCAAACACATCCCACCCTACATGTGAAAGTCTGCAGTTTCCACATTCCACATTAGTCACCTTATAGCTTACAGAACTGGAATGTAGGCAAGCCATTCCTCTAACAAAGGACAATCCAAGAAGAAAAAGAAGTATTCAATAAAGTATTAATCCATGTGGCTTATTAGTTTTAAATGTCAAGCTTCAGTGAAATCAATGAGTACCATCAGCTGTGTTGTTGCTGAAATAAAGTAACCCATCACTGATTCGCATTAAAATAATTACATTAGTCAATCAACATTGTTCTTTAACCTAATCTATAACCAGTAACACACATTTCCCGTGGATTAGTCTACCAGGTTTCACAACATTGCTATTTCCTCTTTTTAATATAGGCCGATGTCGATGCTAATTATTTTGCCAGGACAACACCTTAGGAAAATACATGCTGGACAGAAAACACTCATTAGATACTATTGATGGGAAGCATCAAACTTAATAAATTTGCAAATTCTACTTTTTAATAAACACTTTTAAAAGTGACTATCAATGCTAATTGCATTGCCCATATTACTTCTGCATTGGAGAACTATTTATGCCTTTAATGCACTCTAGGTCTGATTTCTCCTTTAGGCAAGATTCAGTAGCTGGGGTTTAAAACTAATGCTGTTGAACACTTCACAGAACCCTAAGCTTGAGGCCATAGAAAACCACTCGAAATAATGTTAGGCAGCCTTCTCACTGCCCTGGCTTAAATTTGTTTGAAGTATGTTTGTTTAAAGACTTCAACCAGTCTCTTACAGAACATTAACCTGGAAGTTGATTGGCTGCAGTAATAAAATTGTTAACTGAAAGAGCATATCATATTAAAGAGTAGGAAGCAAAAATATATTTGTTTAAAAACAATGTTCACTAAGCAGTTATACAAAAGATTACTTTGGATAAAAAAGTTAAGAATCAATTTATTCCTGGTAGCTTTATGGACTTAATTATTTCAATGCATGCCTGAATACATGAATATTGAATGCCTCTTGGGATAGGAGAACAAATGATGCATCTGATTTTGAATGTTGTCTGAAACTTGAAAAATAAATATCAAATATTGATCTCAAATAAAATATATGATTGGTTCAAGAATTACCCAACTATAAAAATTTCTCATGGCTTCAGAGCTTGCAGCATTTAGATTGCCACCGGTTTCTAAGTTCAGAGCAAACAACTGCATTTGGAAGCCTAGTTAACACAAAAGAAAAAAAGCACAGACGTTCAAGATCTGTTCCAACACACAGAATGCTGGAGGAACTCAAAAGGTCAGGCAGCATCTCGGAAATTTTTTTTGAGAAGGAAAGGTCAATGAGGGGATAGTGAAAACATGGCAGGGGTTGGAACTGGGATCAATAGAGGATAGAGGGTTGAAAGGGTCAGAGAAAGTGGGGTGGGAAGAAGACGAACATTCAGAGAAGTGAAAAAGGAATGAGGGGTAGGGGAGGCTTGGCTGTCTAGTTACCACAGGTCAAAGTTCTTATCCTCTTGAGGATTACAAGATATTCTTAGAAGTACTAAGTTTGAGAGTTTA